>NW_007070817.1:64820-81842 GCF_000164805.1 Carlito syrichta | reverse complement strand
GGGAGACACCTCTTATCAACAAGGGTGCCTGAACAAAGCATATTTGTATACCTAAACCTTAACTGTACCCCACAATATCATAATAAAAAATATTGATTAATAAATAATAAAAATAATAAATAAAAAATAAAATTACTATATTATAATCAAGTAAGAAAAATGAATGTACTAATCTCATCCAAACCATACATTCTATACCATTATTAAATAGATGGTATAGAAATACATGGGCGATAACTACCACGTAACCATTTCTAGTTAAAAACAGAATTATAACTGGTACATACAACACAGAGAGCCTTCTCCATATCCAAGTCTTTTTTAAAACATCAACACCAAGCAGGGCGTGGTGGCTCATGTCTGTAAATCCCAGCACTTTGAGAGACAGAGGCGAGAGGATTGCCTGAGCTCAGGGGTTCGAGACCAACCTGAGCAACATGGTGAGACATCATCTCTACAATAAATCAAAAAATCAGCTGGGCATGGTGGCACACGCCTATGGTTCCAGCTACTTGGAAGACTGAGGTAGAAGGATCACCAGAGTCCAAAAGGTCGAGGCTGTGATGGCCGTGAGCATGCACTGTACTCCAGTTTGGGTGACAGAGTGAGACTTTGACTCCAAAAAAAATCAAATCAACACCAGTATCCTGGTGGCCCAAGGATGAGAGCTGTAACTCAATCTGTGCCATTAATGGAATCCTGGGTCAGTCAATTAACCTCTCTCAGGTCTCAGTTTCCTCACTTGTAAAATGAGGAGAAAGAGATTAGATGAGTGACTTTTCAAATGTTTTGTTAATTAACAAAACTCCCTTCTTTTTCCCAAAGAGATTCTTACTGGGAATTCTAATACAGATAACCTAAAATGTACCAGCTCTTTTGTAAAGGCAGGATAAAAATTCAGCCTTCCCCTTCTCCCTCCAGGCATGCCCCAGAGCTCTGGGAAAACCAGTTGGTGAGATTTGGGATCTTTTCCAACAATCCTGGCAAGACCTTGGGTGGACCCACAAGGAATGATGAAACCCGGGCTGGTCTGCTAAGCTAAGCACCTAGCTTAGCCCAGGGGGGAAAAGAACACATTTTTCCCGGTTTTAAGTCTGATGGTAGAGTGGGAGGCTTATCCTGAAATGACCTGCGAAGAATCTGTGCCCAGCCCCTGGTTATGAGGTTGACTCTTTGGCATTTCAGGCCGTCTTCTTGCCCTGCATGGCCACTTCCTCAGCTTCTCTGAAAATGCCCCCTACCCACCCTGGCCTCTGAGCCCCACTTGGCCTCCCCATCCCCCATGCTCCTCCTCTTCCTCCTCTGCTTCCTCCATGACCATGTGGCTCTCAATACCTGTGACTTAGCCCAAGCAACCTTGTCTTTCTGACTCACCACAGCAGGCTAGCCTGCTTCAGAAAACCCAGGTCACAATCACTGGGAAACTTGGATTTCTCAAAAACTACTTGGAAACTCTGAACAAATGAGCTCAAAGGACCTTTGCAACCTTAAATCTTAAGTTGACCCTCTCGATGAAAATATGTCAGCTGGGCCCGGTGGCTCAAGCCTGTAATCCCAGCACTTTGGGAGGCCTAGGCGAGAGGATTGCCTGAGCCCATGGGTTCCAGGCCATCCTGGGCAACTTGGTGAGACCTCATTTCTAAAATAAATCAAAAAATGAACCAGGCGTGTTGGCACACGTCTGTAGTTCCAGCTACTCGGAAGGCTGAGGCAGAAGGATCGCCTGAGCCCGGCAGGTTGAGACTGCAGTGGTTGTGAGCATGCCACTGCACTCCAGCCTGGGTGACAGAGTGAGACTCCAATTCAAGAAAAAAATAAATAAGTAAATCAGACCCATGCAACATGGTGAGATCTTGTCTTTACAAAAAAATCAAAAAAACTTAGCGGGGCTTGTGGCACTGCAACTGTGGTCCCAGCTCCTAGGGAGGCCGAGGCAGAAGGACCAACTAAGCCCAGGATACCAGGGCTGCAGTGAGCTGTGATCGTGCCACAGCTCTCCAGCCTGGGCAACAGAGTGAGATCCCCAACTCAAAGAAGAAAAAGAAAAGAAGCCAGGGCTTTGCGTTTTTTCTTTCCCACATCAAAAGATCTAGCTAATACTTAGTTTTCCTTACTCTTCATTCCCAAGGCAAAGTGAGAAAATGCTTTTAAAACTAGCTCTAAATTTGGCTCATTTTAACTCTTTGGGAAAAGAGAGAGAGAGAAAGTCTCCCTTTCCTGCTCCTACATTTTATTTCATCATTTGCAAAGGAATTCCCACAAAACTATTGTTGTTTTTTAGAAATGTAGTAGCACACGAATCCCTCAGCACCCAAAGCCCACTAGGCAGTGGATGCCCCCAGATAGCCATTATTCTCTTGTAAAAGCCTCGTGGGATTCCCTTGTAAAAGCCTCGCACACAAGCCAATAGATTTCAGAGAGCAAACACAAAGTTCTCTCCAACTCGAGAAATGAGCATTTTTGTTACTGTATCTGTTCACTGTCTAAATTTTTAACGGTCCTTTCAATGCTCTGGGCATTCCAGATGTTGACCTAAACGGAAGAGGCTGAAGCAAAATTAATAAAAGTAGAGAGTTTTATTTGGGCCAAGGAGAGATTGCCCCCAAACTGCCCTCCAGATGATCCAAGCTCTGCAGTAATTTCCAGATAGGAGATAAAAAATTGACAGTTGGAGAAATCGGAGCTGGCGACTTTCCTTAAAAATATATTCACTCCAAAAAGAGGATTCAACCAGGGAGCATACATCCAAGTTGCCCTGAATAGACACTCCGATCAGCAGCCGTCACAAGTGGATTTTTTAAGGAAAAAGAAGAAAACAGTTTCTGAGTTGTTTACCGGGAATTTATATTATAATAACATAAGCTACAGATTGGTTATACATCCCCACAAATTCCAGGCACCTGAAGAACATGAGTGAGGCTGCTAGTCAGAAACAAAATGATCTTAAGCAATTGCCTCCAGGCCTGGGTGCAGGGTAGTGCGTGTTTTTTGGGGAGAGGGAATGACTGATACGTCATACTCCTGTCTCTCCGAGCCTGATAAATTTTGCATACCTCACATAACTCAGACTGCTGGGCACCATTTTTCTTTTCTCCGAGATATGTGCCTTAAAACCCTGCTTTTGTGTGTGTGTGTGTCAGAATCTCACTCTGTCACCAAGTTGCAGTTCAGTGGCACGCTCATGGCCACCGCAGCCTTGACCTGCTGGGCTCGAGAGCTCCTTCTGCCTCAGTCTTCCAAGTAGCTGGAACCACAGGCACATGCCACCAAGCCCAGCTAATTTTTTTTTTTTTTTAATCGTAGAGATGAGGCTGATCTCGAACCCGTGGGCTCAGGTAATCCTCTCGCCTTAGCCTCCCAAAGTGCTGAGATAACAGGCGTGAACCATCGCGCCTGGCCAGAACCCTGCATTTTATTTTTTTATGTATTTCTTTAGGTTAGAAAATATAGTTTATTTAGAATGTAAATTTGAGAAAGAGAAAGAGAAAATTCACCTCCCCAAGGTGGGGGTGCAAGGGGAGTCAAAGCCAGGAAACATGGCCTGGCCATAACTCAAAGAGCACATGGCCATACCAGAGCTTAGCAAGGCAATGACCTCAATGTCCTGGCAATAGCCAAACCCTGTATTTTATATTTTATTTTATTTTATTTTAGTCAGAGTCTGACTCTGTCGCCCAAGCTGGAGTGCAGTGGTACACTCATGGCCACCACAGCCTTGACCTGCTGGACTCAGATGATCCTTCCACCTCAATCTTCCAAGTAGTTGGAACCACAGGCGCATGCCACCATGCCCAACTAATTTTTCTTGATTTATTGTAGAGACGAAGTCTCTTCAAGTTGTCCAGGCTGGTCTTGATCCTCTGGACTCAGGCAATCCTCTCTCCTCAGCCTCCCAAAGTACTGGGATCACAGACATGAGCCACTGTGCCAGGCCAAACCCTGGATTTTAAAAGTGAGAAGATACATCTGCATTCCAGGCATCTCAGATCCTCTATCCAGCCCCCTAGCAATGGCCTTGACCCCTTCACACTGACTCTTTCTCCTCCTTCAAAACTCTTTCCCAGGGTCAGTCCTCTGCCCTCTGAAGGGAGCCAGAGACTTAGGGACCTTAAACTACAGATCTCAGATGTCTGTTCTAACGAGGTTTTGCTTCTGTCCATTTGGTTAGTAAACAACAGGTAGTCAGGCCATCCGTTGTTCTGCTTGTGAAATGATGAAATAACAGACTCTTACTCACCGACTTCCCCTTGCTTAAGCACAGCTCACCGCAGGACTCAGGCGGCGCCCCGTGGGAAAGCAGAAAGGATTACTGTCAATAATAGATGAGCACAGAAAGCCCTAGAAATGGATGCCCAAGGCCAACTGGAAATGGGGAGGGGAGCGATAAGTCACTTGGTGACGTGCATCAGATAAAATGGCTTTCTGGGAGCCTGCATTCTGCTGAGCATTTTCTCTCAGCAAACCGACTTCTTGCCTACTGTGTTCTTCCATCTTCTGAGATTTCATACTCGGAAGTCCTGGAAGAGGAAAGGTTAACAAGTCCAGAGCTTTCTCCAAAAAAGGCAGGAGGCAGAAAGAGGAAAATGAATCAGAAGAGCATTGATTGTGTGTGTGAATGTGAATGTGTATTTGAATGTGTGTGTGTGTGTGAGAGAGAGTGTATATGTGTGTATGTGCATATGTGTGAGTGTGTGTTTGTGTGGATATGTACAAGTGTGTATGTATGAGAGTATGTTTCTGTGTATATGTGTGTGTGTGTGTATGGTGAGTGTTTACGTTTGTGTATGCGTGTGTGTTTGTGTGCATATGTGTGAGAATGTGTATGTGTGTATATGTATGAAGCTGTGTGAGGGTGTGTATGTGTGTATGTGTGTGGATATGTGTGTACATGAAAGTGTGTATTGCGTGTGTATGTGTGTATTTGTGAGTGTGTGTTGGTGTGTATATATGTGAGAATGTGTGTGTATAAATTTGAATGTGCATGTGTGTATGTGTGTATATGTGTGAATGTGTATGTAAGTACATTTGTGTGTATAGTGTGGGTGTGTATATGCGTGTATATGTGTGAGTGTATGTGTGTGTATGTGCTAATGTTTGTGTGTGTTTGTGTGTATGTGTGTGGGTTCTGAATGTCTGTATATGTGTGAGTGTGCATGTGTATGTATGTGTGTATGTGTATGAGTGTGTATGTGTGCATACGTGTGAAAGTGTGTGAGTGTGTGGATATGTGTAGATGTGCAAGTATGTGTGTGTGCGCGTGTGTGCGTTAGGTTGTCTTTCTTTTTCCTCCTTTCGTTCTTCACCATCCAAGTCTCACGAGTTGCCCCGGCAGCATCTGTAGGGACTCAGAGCGATGCCTTCCTTCATGAGGCTTAATGGCTAATCTCTGCATCTCAGCAGGGAGGGAAAGCATCACTTCCAATCAGTTTCCCACTATCGCCAAGGACACGTGACTCTACACAACACTTACAGATCACTGGCTTTACCTCTTTCACTCAGACTTTCACTTTCAAATGAAATGCCTCATGTCTTAGAAATTATTTTCTTCTTGCGTAAAATGTCCAGTCATAGCTCAGACCTTCCCGGATAGCTGCAGATCATAATTCAGAGTGACTTTTTCCTGCTCTCTAATATCATCACTCCTGACAGCGTGTAGTATGGTGAGTTTCTACACAGCAACATGGTTCCGATTTCTTGTCCCCAGACCGAGAACCTACTCTTCCCTGTTACAGCCTGCAAGTCACTGATAGTCTAGGTAAATTACAGCCTTCATTTGCAAACAATCGGCCGCCCCTCCTGGACCTTTCCACGAGGCAAGAATGCTTTCATGTTATTTTGATTTATTTTATTGTCTTTCTGCTCCCTTCTCCAAGCCTCATTCCCCTCACTTCCGGTCTCCCAGCCTTCAGGCTGACTCTGGTCAAAGGCTGTACCGGCTGCACCGTTTGGTTCTGCTCTGATAAGTGACAACGTCACCATCTTGAGGGATTTAGGTCCTCAGCTCTCATTTGTTCCGTTTTTTTTTAGTTTGTTTTTTGGTTTGGGGGTTTTTAAACTCTAGCTCGTTTTTCTGTTGAAAATACATTTTTTGCCTCCCTTGACACCTTCTAATTTAAGATCTGGTGCAAGTTGGAGAATGAGAGATTGCCCTAAAACTGCCCTCCTGATGACTCAGGCTCTGCAATAATTTCTAGATAGGAGATCAGGAATTGACAGTTGGAGAAATCAGAGCTGGCTGGACGCTCTTTCCTTAAAAAAATCCTTCACTCCAAAAAGAGGTGAAATAGGCATATTTGGGGATGAACTAACATTTTTGCACTAAAATATGAAAGCCTAATATGAAAAAAAGGAAGTGGACTTGGCAGAATATATGCTACACAAACCTGAAAGCTGCATCCAGCCTCCCAGCCACTAACCCCCATTTCAACAGGGATGAGCACAGAGCCCATTCTTCAGGGGTCTCGATTCCCTTAGGAACCAGACTGTGTTCACCTGCCACAGTTAGAGAGCACCTTCCCAATCTTGCATTTCTTGCCGGGCATCGTGGCTCACGCCTGTAATTCCAGCACTTTGGGAAGCCGAGGTGGGAAGATCGCATGAGCCCAGGAGTTTGAGACCAGCCTAGGCAACATGGCAAAACCTTGTCTCCAGAAAAAAAATTTAAAAATTAGCCAGTCATAGCGGCAAACGCCTATAGTCCCAGTTTCTTAGGAGACTATACAGAAGGACTGCCTGAACGCAGGAAGTCGAGGTTGTGGTGAGCCATTCATGATTGTGCCACTGCACTCCTGCCTGGGTGACAGAGTGAGACTGACTTAAAAGGGGGGGGGGGCGAAGACTTGGTATAGGGAACATGCAGGCATGGCACAGGACATGTCTTGATGGCTTATCTTGGAAGTGGTCCTCCTGGAAGTCTGGTTGGTGTTATCTCAGCTACAGTCAGATCAACAACTATCTCGTGACCCTCCAAGTGGGAGGACCCTGCAGTTAGCCTGTTTTAAGATTAGCCCCTGGGATTTCTAAGTAAGCAGGTCAGATAGGTGCACCTAGTAAAAAGAAGTTTCTAAAGCATGTTAAGAAAGAGGAAAAAAAAACCCAAAAAACTGTAAAATACATTTTAAGACTGACATACAGCCGGGCATGGTGGCTCATACCTGTAATCCCAGCACTTTGAGAAGTAGAGGCGAGAGGATTGCCTGAGTCCAGGGATTCAAGACCAGCCTGGGCAACTTGGCAAGACGTCGTCTCTACAACAAATCAAAAAATTAGCCAGGTGTGGTGGCTTACTCCTATGCTTTTAGCTACTTGGAAGGCTGAGGTAGAAGGCTCACCTCGGTCCAGTGGGCCGAGACTGCAGTGGCTGTGATCGTGCTACTGCACTCCAGCCTGTGCAACAGAGCAAGACTCCTACTCAAAAAAAATAAAAGGCTGAGCTACTCGGTTACACTACCTCTTCTCTTCACGCTCCAGACCATCACGTAAGTAATCAGTTCCTCCATGGAAAAGGAACATATGCTAGTCCCTAAATGAATGGAGAAACATCTGTTATAAACCCAGTTGTCTCCACAGCCTTGCTCACAAGTGGTAGACAGTTAAAGCAGTACTGGCCCACTGGGGGATGGCATGGGTTTGATTCAGATGGAAAATTCACAACCCTTTCAACTTAGTTGTCAAGAACGACCGCATTTCATTCCACCCTAAAAGGTAACACTGCTTCACCAGGAAAAAATTACAGTTTGGGCCGGGCACGATGGCTCACGCCTATAATCCAGCACTTTGGGAGGCCGAGGTGAGAAGATTACCTCAGCCCACAGGATCGAGATCAGCCTGGACAACTTGGTGAGACCTCATCTCTACAATAAATCAAAAAATCAACCGGGTGTGGTGGCGTACATCTGTGGTTCCAGCTACTTGGATGGCTAAGACGGAAGGATCACCTAAACCCAGCAAGTCAAGGCTGTGGTGGCCATGAGTGTGCCACTGCACTCCAGCCTAGGTGACAGAGTAAGACTTCAACTTAAAAAAAAAAAAAATTCAAAACAATGTGCGAATCTCTTTCCACTTACTTCCGTCATAATCCTGCATAGGTCAATAATGCTGAGCGTTCTAAACAAAAGACACCAGAGAGTCCACATAGCATCAGATACAAGTTCTTTACTCAGGACAGAAACAATAAGGAAGAATTTCCACATAGCCTGCATGTATTTCCTCCTTTCATACATGCAAAATTACAGGTCCACTTAGATTGAAAACAATATCAAAATATGATTTTGAATTTCAAATAAGCAGGAGGTGAAACTTTGTTCCTCCCTTGAGTGTGAGCTGGACTTAGTGACTTGCTGCCAAAGAAAGTGAAGCAAGGCCGGGTGTGATGGCTAAAGCTTGTAATCCCAGCACTTTCAGAGGCTGGGACGAGAGGGCCGCCTGAGCCCGGGGGTTCGAGACCAGCCCGGGAAACTTGGCAAGACCTCATCTCTACAATAAATCAAAAAATTAGCTGAGCATGGTAGCATGCGCCTATAGTTCCAACTACCTGTAAGGGTGAGGTAGAAGGATTGCCTGAGCCCAGCAGGTCAAGGCTGCAGTGGCCATGAGCATGTCACTGTATCCAGCCTGGGCAACAGAGTGATACTCCAAATCAAAAAAAAAGAAAGAAAGAAAGAAAGAAGGAAGGAAGGAAAGAAGGAAGGAAGGAAGGAAGGAAAGAAAGAAAGAAAGAAAGAAAGAAAGAAAGAAAGAAAGAAAGAAAGAAAGAAAGAAAGAAAGAAAGAAAGAAAAGCACAGTAACTCCACAGTGCAAAACACTGGTAAGCACGATCCTGCCCCGTGACTGAGGGCAAACTCACTCGTGATGAATCACGCATGTATCACGGAACCTCAGATAAGAAATGACGGAAATGGTGTTTTCTCTCTGTATTATTCTGCCCTCATACCCATAACCCCAGTCTCATGATGCATAAAACATCAGACAATCCCAAAGTGAAGAATAAGCCTGGAAAATATTTGGCCAAGCCGAGCACAGTGGCTCACACCTGTAATCCTAGCATTTGGGAAAGTAGAGGTGAGAGGATTGCCTGAGCCCATGGGTTCGAGACTAGTCTGGGCAACTTGGCAAGACCTCATCTCTACAATAAACAAAAATTTGCTGGGCATGGTGTCACACGCCTATAGTTCCAGCTACTTAGAAGACTGAAGCAAAAGAATTGCCTGAGCCCAGCAGGCCAAGGCTGTGATGGCCATGAGTGCACCACTACACTCCAGCCTGGGTAACAGAGTGAGACCCTACTCAAAAAAAAAAAAAAATTTGACCAATACTCTCAAAACTGTCAAGATAATGAAAAAAACAAGAAACAGCTGAGAAGCGGTCATAGACCAGAGGAGACTAAGGAGACATGATAATGAAATGCAGTGGGGTACTCTGGATGGGATCCTGGAACAGAAAAATGACAGGGAAAACCAGTAAAATCTAAATGTAGGCTAGAGTTTAGCTACTAGTAATACGAATGGTGGTCACCTAGTTTTGACCAAATGTCCCACAGTAATGCAAGATGATAACATGAGTGGGACCAAAGTCACATGAGGAATATTTGGGGACTGTCTGTACTATCTTGGAAACTTTTCTGTAAAACCTCAGTTTTTCCAAAATAAAAAGTTTATTAGAAAAAATACAGATAAATAGATGTGTCATCATGAATCAGGACAGCAAGCCTTGTTTACTGTAACATTCATTAAGTCTAAATATGAACCCACATTTAACATTCTATGTATAGTGCAGAGTCTGTATAATACCTTACATTAAAAAAAAAATAAGGAACAAAATCTGCTACTTGCTTACCTTACTGAGACTTAAAGGGTTTTTTTTCCACAAAAGTTTTTTTTTCCATTTTCCAGAATGTTAGAGTCATGGGCCATATCAAACAGGATTATTCATGACACAAAACATATCAAAACTCCCTGATCATAAAATGAAAGATCTCATTTAATTTTTTTTTTTTTTAATTGGAGTCTCACTCTGTCTCCCAGGCTGGAGTACAGTGGCACACTCATGACCACCACAGCCTCAACTCGCTGGGCTAAGGTGATTCTTCCCCCTCAGTCTTCAAAGTAGCTGGAACTACAGGCATACACCATCATGCCCAGCTAATTTTTTGATTTATTGCAGAGATGAAGTCTCACCAAATTGCCCAGGCTGGTCTTGAACCCGTGGGCTCAGGCAATCCTCTCGCCTCAGCCTCCCAAAGTGCTGGGACTATAGGCATAAGCCACCCTGCCCGGCTGAGCTCTTATTCTTGAGATAACACAAAAGAGATCTTCTATCACATGTCAATGTTACCCATCCTGAACAAAACAAAAAACATCCTAGTACAGTTTTCTGTCCCAGACCCTGAGAGAATCTCAATTTAAGGACACCATTAAAGTTAGCTTCAGGGTAGGGAACCATGTCAGAGAGTTTTGCCTGTGTTTTTCCTTGAATCTTGAGAACTCAGTTTTCTCACAGTTATTCAAAATGTAAAACTCTGCTTGTTTGGATTTAGTGGAACATTTTGTTTACATGTATATGAAGAACACTCAGTAAGAAGATTTTATTTGAAGGTTCATGGAATTTTAAAAAGAAATAAAGCAGACATTCACAGTAAAGCCATTGCCCCATAAACTAACAAAGCATCCTGGTCCAAACTCGGGGGAAAATTAGTTTTTATGGTGAAGAAATATCAAGAAGAAAAAGTCCTTCTCTAGATAATCTGTCCTATTGTTTGTCCCATGCAACAAACTTTGAAAAACCCGTTAAGCCCATATCCATGGGTACCCCAGCCTTTCTTGATGCCACGGTCCAGTTGCTTATTTGAGATCTTGAAGTGGATTCCTTCAGTCAAGTCATCAGCTATACCTACAACTAAGTAGAGTGTCGGTCATGGTGGTGCGCACCTATAGTTCCAGCGACTTGGAAGTCCGAGGTGGATCCCCTGAACCCAGTGGGTCGAGGATGCAGTGACCATGAGTACCACTGCACTCCAGCCTGTGTGACAGAGTAAGACTCCAACTCAAAAATAAATAAATAAATAAGTAGAAGGAGAATCCTCTTCTATCTTCTATACCCTCACCAATATCAGTCAACTTTGGTGTGATCCTTCCTTTGGCCAGGCGCGGTGCCTCAGCCTGTAATCCCAGCACTTTGGGAGGCTGAGACGAGAGGGTTGGCTGAGCCCAGGGTTCAAGACCAGCCTGGGCAACTTGGTGAGACTTGGTCTCTACAATAAATCACACACACACACATAAAAAAAACTAGTCAAATGTAGTGGTGTGCATCTGTAGTTCCAGCTACTTGGAAGGCTGAGGCAGAAAGATCACCCGAGCCCAGCAGGTCTAGATTGCAGTGGCCGTGAGCGTGCCACTGCACTACAGCCTGGGTGAAAAAAGTGAGACTCCAACTCGAAAAAAACAGGATGCTTCTTTTCTTTCTTTTCTTTGTGTGTGTGCTTGTGTGTGTTTATCAGGGTCTTACTCTGTTGCCCAGGCTGGTGGGCAGTGGCACATTCATAGCTCACCACAGCCTCCACCTCCTGGGCTCAGGTGAGCCTTCCAACTACGCCTTCTGAGTAGCTGGGACTACAGGTGCCACTACCATGCCTGACTAATTTTTTGATTATTTGTAGAGATGGGGTCTCACTATGTTACCCAGACCGGTCTCAAACCCTTGGGTTCAAGCAACCCTCCTGCAATGGCCTCCCAAAGTGCTGGGATTGCAGGTGTGAGCCATCACACCCAGCTGTGAATAAGACACTTCTGATCCATATCACAAATAATGCCAGGAGTCGTCTTCGATGTTTCTCCTCTTTCCAGTTAGCACCACTCACACGCTTCGAGTTCCCTGGGGTATCTTTCATGTTCCTCCGTCTAATATATCATCCAGTAGGAAATATCTGATAGTGGCCAGGCCCAGTGGTTCACAGCTGTATCCCAGCAATTTGGGAAGCAGAGGAAACAGGACTGCCTGAACTCTGGGGTTCAAGGCCAGCCTGGGCAACTTGGCAAGACCTCATCTCTACAATAAATCAAAAAAATTACCCAGGTGTGGTGACGCACATCTGTGGTTCCAGCTACTTGGAAGGCTAACGTGGGAGGTTCACCTAAGCCAAGCAGGTCAAGGCTGCGTGGCCATGTGTGCCATTATACTCCAGCCTGGGTGACAGAGTAAGACTCCAACTCAAAAACAAACAGCAACAAAAGAATTATGTTTCTTTTTTTTTTTTTAATCAACGTTTTACTCTGTTGCCCAGGCTGGTGTGCAGTGGCACACACACAGCCACCGTAGCCTCAAACCGCTGGGCTCAGGCGATATTTCCACCTCAGCCTTCCAAGTAGCTGGAACTACAGGCATGCGCCACCACACCCTGCTAATTTTTTGATTTACTGTAGAGACGAGGTCTCGCCAAGTTACGCAGGCTGCTCTCGAACCCCTGGGCTCAGGCAATCCTCTCGCCTCGACCTCCCAAAGTGCTGGAATTACAGGCTTGAGCCACTGCCCCAGCAAGAATTGTATTTCTTTGAAAACACAAATTCCTTAGAAACTGAGGAGCAGAATAATAATGCCACCTCCACACCAAAAATGCCTGTGTCCTAATCCTTAGAAATGATGAATATTTTAGGTTACAAGTCAAGTGGAAATTACCATTGCAGATGAAGTCAAGGTTGCTAATGAGTCTATTGTAAGATACAGAGATCATCCTGAATTATCTGAGTGAGTCCAGTGTAATCATAGGAGTCTTTAAATGGGGAAGAGGGGGGTTGAAAGGTCAGAACCAGAAAGATGGAGCGTGAGAAAGAATCAGCAGCCAAGCACAGCCAAGCACAGTGGCTCACACCTGTAATCCCAGCATTTTGGGAGGCTGAGGTGAGAGGACTGCCTGAGCCCAGGGGTTTGAGACCAGCCTGGGCCACATGGCAAGACCCTGACTCCACAATAAATCAAAAAATTAGTCAGACACAGACATGGTGATGGAGGTCTGACAACATATTATCTCCAGGGGATAATACATTGTCTTGCCTTTTCCTGAATTCCTTGGCTCATGGTTCCTGTCCTCCAGCTTCAAAGTCACCAATAGGCTAGAGTCAGCCAGACTTCCTTCCTTTCGTTCTCTTTCTCTCTCTCTCTCTCTCTCTCTCTCTCTCTCTCTCTCTCTCTCTCTCTTTCTCTCTCTCTCTCTTTCTTTTGTTTTTGTTATATTTTTGAGTCAGGGTCTCACTCTGTTGCCCAGGCTACAGTGCAGTGGCACAGTCATGACTCACCACAGCCTCGACCTCCTGAGCTCAAGCAATTCTTCCTCCTCAGTCTCCCGCATAATTGAAACTATAGGCATGTACAACTACACCTGGCTAATTTTTTCATTTTATTTATTTATTTATTTATGAGTCAGAGTCTCACTCTGTTGCCCAGGCTGGAGTACAGTGGTATGCTCACAGCCACCACAGCCCCGACCTGCTGGGCTGACACTATCCTTCCACTTCAGTCTTCCAAGTTGCTGGAACCACAGGTGCACACCACCACATCCAGCTAATTTTTTGATTTATTATAGACATGAGGTCTCGTCAAGTTGCCAAGGGTATTCTTGAACCTGTGGGCTCAGGTAATCCCCTCATTTCAGCCTCCCAGAGTGCTGGGATTACAGGCTTGAGCTACCGTGCCCGGCAATTTTTTATTTTTTATGGAGACAAGTTCTCACCATGTTGTCTAGGCTGGCCTCAAACTCCTGGGCTCAAGCAATCTTCCTGCCTCAGCCTTCCAAAGTGCTGGGATTACAGGCATGAGACACAGTGCCCAGCCTCCTTTTCCTTCATGTTGGTAATTGTCTTTCAGTGTCTCAGTTGCTTTGTCACTAAGATTTAGCTTTGTGTTATATAGGGCTTTGTGTGGTTCTGTTTCCTCACCAGTCCTCTCTCCGATAGATGGTAATAACCCCTCACTCTGTGCACATGGCCAAGAAGTCATTTTTGGAAGCAACTTCTTTATTGTGCAAGTATACCCATGCACCACTTTTGTGGTAGAATATCTGCAAAAGTGGTCACCAACCTTCTCCACCATCCCTGAATACCCTTACTGTATGAGCCAGGGTTCATACAGTAGAATGTATATAATGTATCATTTCAGTATTATAAGAAATTGGCTCACATGATTATGGAGGCTGGCAAGGCTTAAGACCTCAAGCTGGAGACCAAGGAGTGCCAATGTGGATTCCATTCCAAGTCTAAAGACCTGAGAACCAGGAATGTCTTCAGTGTAGGCTCCAGTCTAAAAGTCAGCAGGCTAGCCGGGCATGGTGGCAGGTTCCTATAGTTTCAGTTACTTGGAAGGCTTAGGTGGAAGGATCACCTGAGCCCAGCAGGTTGAGGCTGTGGTGGCCATGAGTGTGCCACTGGACTCCAGTCTGGATGACAGAGTGAGATCCTACTCAAAAAAAAAAAAAAAATTTGGCCAGTGCTCTCAAAACTGTCAAGATAATAAAAAAACAAGAAATGGCTGAGAAGCGGTCATAGACCAGAGGAGACTAAGGAGACGTGATAACGAAATGCAGTGGGGTATTCTGGATGGGATCCTGGAACAGAAAAATGACAGGGAAAACTCATAAAACCTAAATGTAGGCTAGAGTTTAGCTACTAGTAACATATGAATGGTGGTCACCTAGTTTTGACCAAATGTCCCCCAGTAATGCAAGATGATAAATGAGTGGGACCAAAGTCACATGAGGAATATTTGGGGACTGTCTGTACTACCTTGGGAGCTTTTTTGAAAACCCCCTATTTTTTCAAAATAAAAAGTTTATTACAAAAAATATAGATACATAAATGTGTTATTACATAGCAGGATAGCAAGCCTTGTTTCTGAAACATTCATTAAGTTTAAATATGAACCCATATTTAACATTCTACCTACAGTGCAGAGTCTGTATATTATCTAAGATTTAAAAAAAAATAAGGAATGAAATCTGCTATTTGTTTACCTTATTAAGACTTAAGGTTTGTTTGTGTGTTCCAGAATGTTAAAAGACTGTGGGCCATATCAGACAGGATTATTCGACACAAAACATACTGAAACTCCCTGCTCATAAAACAAAAGTTCTTTTCTTTTTTTTCTTTTTAATTGGAGTCTCACTCTGTCTCCCAGGCTAGAGACGCCAATTTAAACAAAAAAAAAATTTTTTTTTTAATATAAAAGCCAGCAGGCTTGAGACCCAAGAAGAGCCAATGTTTCAGTTCAAGTCCAGAGGCTGCAAAAGACCAAGACCCATCTCAGTGGATTGGGCAGAAGGTAATTCCTCTGAGTCTTTTTGTTCTATTCAGCCCTTCAGCTGAGTGGATGGGGCCCATACAAGTTAGAGGGCAATTTATTTTACTGAGTTTCCCAGTTCAAATGTGTATCTTATCCAGAAACACCCTCGTAGACATTCCCAGAATCATGTTTAGCCAAATCTCCAGGCACCCTGTAGTCCAGCCAAGTTGATACCTAAAAGTAACCATCACCCATGCGATTCCTCCCACCAAATAGTGAAGCCCATATCCCCTCCCCTTGAACCTGGCCTAGCCTGTGACTTGCTTTGACAAATGAAATAAATGGAATAGAGTTTTAGTGATGCTATTTGATTTAGAAGACCTGGCATCTCCTATGTTCTGCCCCTGTAGAATCCACCTATTAAGGAGAGAATCTTGGGTGGAGATAAAGAATGATGAGAGAAAACATGTGGAGAGAGGCCCAGCAAGTCCACGGTCATTGCAGACACTCCATCAGAGTCACCAGATGTGGGAGCTGACCAGCAAATGAATGAAACTGACCACTGAGCCTTGGAAAGAAATTAGAGTCATAGAAAGTCCTGGTGACTGGCTCCAGCCACCTAGAGGTATTTCTCTGTTTGCCGTTACATGAAATATGATAGTTTGCTTCTAATAGATTCCCCTTTTATTTCTTTTTTTTTTTTCAGTTGGAGTCTCACTCTGTCGCCCAGGCTGGAGTGCAGTGGCACACTCTTGGTCACCATAACCACAACCTGCTGGGTTCAGGGGATCCTTCCGCTCCAGTCTTCCAAGTAGCTGGAACTACAAGCATGAGCCACCATGCCTAGCTAATTTTTTTTATTTATTGTATAGATGAGATCTCACCATGTTGCCCAGGCTGGTCTTGCACGCAGCAATCCTTTCACCTCAGTCTCCCAAAGTGCTGGGATTGCAGGTATGAGCCACTGTGGCGGCTGAAATTCCCCCTTGATTTCTAAGCTAGCTAATGTCACTTAAAAGCAAATAGGTCCTGGGTAATATTTACGTCAAGAGTCATTAAAAAGGAGGTTATATATTTTCACACACTAATTCTTCTTGTAAAATTTAATCCTGAGAAAATAGTCACCGGGCACGGTGGTGCCTGTAATCCTAGCACTTTGGGAGGCAGGGGCAAGAGGATTGCCTGAGTCCAAGAGTTTGAGACCAGCCTGGGTAACTTGGGAAGACCCCATCTCTATAATAAATCAAAAAAATGCTGGGCTCAGTGGCTCAGCCTGTAATCCCGTGCTTTGGGAGGTTGAGGTGAGTGGATTGCCTGAGCCTGTGGGTTCAAGACCCACCTGGGCAACTTGGCGAGACCTCATCTCTACAGTAAATCAAAAAAATAAAAAATCAAAATAAATAAATCAAAAAATTAGCCAGGTGTGGTGGCTCACACCTGTAGTTTCAGCTACTTGGAAGACTGAAGCAGAAAGATTCTCTGAGTCCAGCCGGTCGAGGCTGCGGTGACCATGAGCATGCCACTACAATCTGGCCTGGGCAACAGAGTGATTCCTTCTAAAAAAAAATGTCAAAATCTTGGGGGGAAGTCTGTGTGTATAAAAATTCATGCATTGCAACATTTCTCTCATTTGCAACAATAAAAAAATGGACATAATCTAGATAGCCAATTATGTGGAAATTGTTAAATAAATAATATCATCTTCCATAACCAATATCTTTTTTTTGGGGGGGGGGTTTGAGTTGGAGTCTCACTCT
>NW_007070817.1:29866-64700 GCF_000164805.1 Carlito syrichta | reverse complement strand
CACACAATACCACACCCAGCTAATTTTTTTGATTTATTGTAGAGATGAGGTCTCGCCAAGTGCCCAGGCGAGTCTCGAACCCGCGGGCTCAGGCAATCCACTCACCTCGGCCTCCCAAAGTGTTGGGATTATAGGCTGAGCCACCGAGCCCGGCCCATAACCAATATCTTTAAGAGCATGATGGGTCCATTGAGTATGGTACTTATTTACTATGCTTCTAGATATTCTTGCTATTGTAAACATAAGTAACATTTATAACACTAGGTTTTAAAAAGTCAGGGTAAATTATAAGTGTAACATAATTACAACTGTTACAAAAAAATATGAATTGGAAAAAAAAGTCTAGAAGGAAATAAACCAAAATTACAGCATGAATAATATATGCTAAAGCATCTGGCTCCATTTTACATTTTTCCAGTTAGCAATCATTGGGAAATTGTTAGAAAATTGGTAGTTATCAATTACAATAGTGAAGAAGATGGCCCTTTCTGTCTTCCAACACTCACAAGTATAGAGCATTAAGGGGATATTTTGACCATAAAGCACTATAAATACTAAATTCTGGTTTCTTGAATTTTTAGCCATCATTTAAAGATGCAAATCATAAGGCAGTTCTCTGCTCTTTGGCATTCTGTTAACCAATGTGTGCTTTACAGAAACAAAATGCAAACAGAGCTCACTATTGGACAAGGTTGCCATTACCGGGTGCCATTATTGTTTTTTAATCAGGCAGTTAACCACCTAGGGCAACCAGGTTTTGATGTCTCAAAATCTGTCCATTGGGTTGTAATGACATGTTCTTCAGTTACGTTTTCAAACAGCTATTTAGTGGGACATGGAAACAGAAATTCAGCCACACAAGCCAGTTTTCTTTTGCAATGTGCTTGGACAACTGAATAAAAAATTATCTTTGTCCCCCATTATTAATAACTTCCAAATTATCAAAAAACACTTCAGAATTGTTTAATATTAGTGCAACGTGCTCATAAGAAGGAAGAAAGGGACTAGGCATGGTGGCTCTTGCCTATAATCCCAGCTTTTTGGGAGGCCGAGGTAAGAGGATTGCCGGAGCCTACGGGTTCGAGACCAGCCTGGGCAACTTGGCAAGACCTCAGCTCTACAATAAATCAAAAACTTAGCCAAACATGGTGGCGTGCGCCTGTAGTTCCAGCTACTTGGAAGGCTGAGATGAGAGAACCACCTGAGCTTAGCAGGTCGAGGCTGCAGTGGCCAAGAGTGTGCCACTGCACTCCAGCCTGGGTGACAAAGTGAGACTCTGACTCAAAAAAAAGAAAAGAAAAGAAAAGAAATGAAGAAAGGAAAAAAATGAATTCCCACCCAGCAATTAATACTTGTGACTCATTCCAGAACAGACCAACAAAGGAAAATGCTCGACAACTTCTAAGAAGACTCCAGTGACTGCTCCAGAATTATTAAGGTGGTTATTACAAGTTAATTGAATATCAGTTAATGACACAAGGGAACATTCACTGAGTCTTTTCCAGGCTCAGGAATCTCATTTAGCAAGTAATGACCTCCTCGGGTAACACTTTTTTGTGTGTGTAACTTTCACCTCAATGTCTGGCTGTTCTACAAACAACCTGGTTCCTTGCATCAGTTAATACCTATCTATTTAGTGTTTTTATGTGTCATGCACGAGCTGGGAATCTAGAAAAGAAAACACTAGATTAGTTTCCTGCCCAGATGAAGTTGGTTTTCCAGCATTCTCCAATTTCCTGATTTGCATTCAGGGCTCACATAATCCAGAACTCACGCATTGCTTCTCAGTGGAAGCTGTGACACTTCTGATGGGTCGTGGACCAATCAGAAACACGTCTGTAGACCTAAAGCCTGAGAAACACCTCTGATTTCTTTAGGAAGCTTGCTGGCTTTCTTCTTTCTTCCTCTCTCTCTCTCTCTTTCTCTCTTTCTTTCTTTCTTTTTCGACTCAACTGTCTCACTCTGTTACCCAAACTGGAGTGCAGTGGCAGGATCACAGCTCACCACAACCTTGACCTTCTGGGCTCAGGTGATCCTTCCACCTCAGTCTCCCACGTAGCTGGAACCAAGAGTGCAAGCCACCCCACCCAGATAATTTTTCTTTATTTTTTGTAAAGATAGGTCTTGCTATGTTGCCTAGCCTGACAGAAACATTTTCCTTTTAAAGTACTAAAATGTTTAAAAACTACTTCAGCCTGAGGCTGCAAGATATTTACCAAAATCAGGCTGCCCACATCAAGCAAAGCTCTTCCCTCCTGTTCTTCTGTCAGGTAAACATTATATTGGGTCATTAAGAAAATCTTGCTTCTTTTTTCTAAAAATAATCTTGTTTTTCTCTCTCCCAAGGAAAAGGCTTGTGCCTAATCAATTTCCCATCTATGTCAAGGTGGTTGGGGATACTGAACCGGAATAAGGTTGAAAGATTCAAAATGGGAGAAAAGTACAGAGAAAAAAGTCGTATATAACTAATAGTCAATTACAAAAAAAAAATCTAACTTTGTACTTATCAAATGCAATAGGCCAGATGCAGTGGCTCAAGCCTATAATTCCAGCACTTTGGGAGGCCAAGGCTAGAGGACTGCCTGAACCCAGACCAGCGTGGGCAACATAATGAGACCTCGTCTCTACAATAAATTAAAAAAAAAAAAATTAGCTGGGCATGGTAGCGCACACTTGTAATTCTGGCTACTTGGAAGGCTGAGGCAGAAGGATCGCCTGAGACCAGCCGGTCGAGGTTGCAGTGGCCGTGAGCATGCCACTGCCCTCCAGCCTGGGCGACAGAGTGAGACTCTGACTCAAAAAAAAAAAAAAAATGCAATGAAACATTTTAATTCAAAAATTAAATATGACCTACAAGCTGTGTTGTCTGCTATTTACCTATGAAGATGATAGAAATGTGTGATGCTATTAGGCATTTCTGCCACTACACGAATGAACCTCAGAATAACATCAGTAGAGCCCAGACATGGAGAGACACAGTCCTAGTGAAAATATTGTCCCCTCGGATGCAGCCCCCTTAAAATTTCCTTTTTTTTTGAGTTAGAGTTTCGCAGCCACCGCAGCCTTGACCTGCTGGGCTCAGGTGATCCTTCCACCTCAGCTTTCCAAGTAGCTGGAACTATAGGCACCCACCACCACACCCGGCTAATTTTTCTTGATTTATTGTAGAGATGAGGTCTTGCCAAGTTGCCCAGACTGGTCTCAAACCTGAGGGCTCAGGCAATCCTCTCACCTCGGCCTCCCAAAGTGCTGAGACTATAAGCGTGAGCCACTACGCCCGGCCTAAAGTTTCCTTTTACGTAAGAAAATAAGATGCCTTACTTGGCGTAAGGTAGCTTAAATTGATTTTCTGTAATCTACAACCAAAGAGTTCTGACAAATAGAATGTTATACCAAAAATAATCAACTTCAACAAAAATAATCAAAACAAAAAAATTAAAAATAGAAAGAAAAATATCACTAGCAGTACCTAAAGGGAAGGCAGTATACTTTCATGCCATGTTTCATTTTTTAAGTGATAGCCAAAGAATGAAATAGAATCTTGTATCTCAATACTAAGGATTGAAGAAAGCATGATAAGCTGGGTGTGGTGGCTCACGCCTGTAATCCCAACAAATAAGAAGATGAAGGGGAGAGGATTGCCTGAGTCCAGGGGTTCAAGACAGTCTGGACAACTTGGTGAGACCTGGTCTCTACAATAAACCAAAAAATTAGCCAGGCATTGTGGCGCATACCTGTAGTCCCAGCTACTCAGGAGGCTGAGGCAGAAGGATCACCTGAACGCTGCAGGTTAAGGCTGCAGTGGCTGTGATCATATCACTGCACTCCAGCCTGGGTGACAGAGTGAGACCCTGACTTTAAAAAAAAAGAAAGGCATGATAAAAGGATAAGGATGAATTTAGAATGAGTTTAGATACAGAATTAAAGCAAAACAACTCTAGAATGATAGTTACAGAACAGAATGCAATGTCACAGTGTAACAATAATAATGTAGCCATCAGAAATCAGGAGTGGGAGAGAAAAGTGAAAAGAGAAATTAGAATCATCAGTACTAACTCTAATTATGTTGTTTTAAAAACAATAACGTCACTAGACACAGTGGCTCACCCCTGTAATCCCAGCATTTTGGGAGGCTGAGGCAAAAGGATTACCTGAGTCTAGGGGTTCAAGACCAGCCTGGGCAACTTGGCAAGATCTGCCTCTACAATAAATCAAAAATTAACCAGGTGTGGTGATGTGCATCTGTAGTTCCAGCTACTTGGAAAACTGAGGCAAAAGGATCACCTGAGCCCAGCAGGTCAAGGCTGCAGTGGCCATGAGCATGACACTGCACTCTAGCTTGTGGGACAGAGTGAGACTCCAAGTCAAAAAAAAACCAAACAAACAATAACTTCAACTTATTAAAGTGTTTTTCAATTTTTTTTTATTTGTAGAGGCACCTTTAAGAAAAAAATGTAAAGAATTAAACTGATTTAGTAATTTCATCATTTTCTTTTTTCAATTATTGTAAGTAAAAGTTAAATTAAATTTTTACTTTAAAAATTGTAAGCCAGGCTCGGTGGCTCAGCCTGTAATCCCGCGCCTTTGGGAGGCTGAGGTGAGTGGATTGCCTGAGCCCGCGGGTTCGAGACCCGCCTGGGCAGCGAGACCTCATCTCTACAATAAATCAAAAAATTAGTCGGGCGTGGTAGCGCGCAGCTGTAGTTCCAGCTACTTGGAAGGCTGAGGTGGAAGGATCGCTGGAGTCCAGCAGGTTGAGGCTGTGGTAGCCGGGAGCAGCCACTGCACTCCAGTCTGGGTGACAGAGTGAGACTCCAACTCAAAAAAAAAAAAAATAAGAAAAAAAAAATTGTATAGAGAGCCAGGTGCAGTGGCTCACACCTATAATCCCAGCACTTTGGAAGGCTAAGGTAAGAGGATTGCCTGAGCTCATGGGTTCCAGACCAGACTGGGCATCTTGGTGAGACCTCCTCGCTACAATAAAGCAAAAAAGAAATAAAGAAAGAGAGAGAGAAAGAAAGAAAGAAAGAGAAAGAAAGAGAGAGAGAGAGAGAGAGAAAGAAAGGAAAGAAAGAAAGAAAGAAAGAAAGAAAGAAAGAAAGAAAGAAAGAAAGAGGTGGCATCTAGCTCTGGGAATACAGGGCCTTGTCAGATGTAACGAAATGTTGGATTGCATTCCAAGAATATTGGAGAGCGAAGGACGGGTCCTGAGCAGGACAGCGACACTGCATTTTCCACACTGAGACCCTGGCTGCTATGTGGAGATAGATTGAGGAAGTTGAAAGGCAGCCGGAAGAGTAGATAATCATCTGTGGCCATTTGTGACCATTGCCTGCAGTAAATTTGGTCTGTGTGACTTCAAATAGGAAGCATCAGACATCTAGCTATATGTGTCATATCTGGAACTTAAAGGAAAATTGTGAGAAAAAAGAAAAAATTTTACGCATCATTAGCATAATCTAAAGAGAAATTTACAGAAAGAAGATAAGAGGCCAGGTGTGGTAGCTCCTGCCTGTAATCCCAGCACTTTGGGAAGCCAAGGCGGGAGGATGACCTGAACCCAGAAGTTCAAGACCATCCTGGGCAACATAATGAGATCTGGTTTTCACAAAAAATTAGCCAGGTATGCTAGCATGCACCTGTAGTCCCAGCTACTTGGGAGACTGAGGTGGGAGGATCACCTGAGCCCAGAAGGTCAAAGCTGCAGTGAGCTATGATGTTGCCACTGCACTCTAGCCTGGATGCCAGAGTGACTCCCACTCAAAAAATAAAAATAAAAAAAGAAAGAAAGAATATGAGAAGCTCAAGGAGCCCAAAGAGACATCAACACTTGGGTGCTGGACAGAAAAAAGTCAACCAAAGAAAGGAGAAGCTGTCCTCCACCTCTGGGGCGGGGAGACGAGATATCAGGAAAGGAGAGTGTTTGAAGAAGGAGGGGAAGGATGGACTTGGGGCCACCTTTAAGGGGGTAAGTAAAGTTGGCGCAAACAGTAGTCATTGAATTTAACAATGAATTATTTGTTATTTTTTTTAAATGACAAGATCTTTTCAAAGAAGTGACAGGAGGAAAGTCCAGGTTGCAGTGGTTGGAAAGGGTGAGAAAATAAATGAAGTAAGTATGCCTAGGATGGGAATTCAATGGCTAGAAATAGAAACATGGGTCAAACCAGACAAGAGTTCATTTTTCTCATATAGCATGACATCTAGAGGAAGATATTTCAGGGCCTGTGCTAATAAATCTAGCCTGTCTAGAGTGAAGCTAGACATCAAGATCTCACTCTTGCTACCTTTCTATCACCTCATTCTTAGCACAGGGCTTCAGTCTTCAAGGATGACTCATGATCACACAATGGCTGCATGCTACAGTCATCACTCTTTGCATTCCAATCAGGAAAAATGAAAAAAGAGGGAGAGACTGAACGGCAGCCACCAACTGAGTAATCATTTTTTAAATGGTGTTCCTTGACTTTCCATATGACCCAGCAATCCCCCTTCTGGGAAAATATCCAGAGGAACTCAAATCATTCCACAAAAAAGGTACCAGCGCATGTGTGTTTATTGTAGCACTGTTCACAACTGCAAAAACATGGAACCAAGCCCGCCACCCATTGAAAGTGGACTGGTTAAAAACAGTATGGTACATATACATAATGGAATATAAAGCAACCATAAAGAAAGACAAAATTATGGACTTCACAGCAACTTGGATAGATTTGGAGTCTATCATACTGAGTGATCTATCACAGAAACAAAGAACTGAGTACCACGTGTTCTCACTCATAAGCGGACCCTGAACATTAGTCGTAGTGCTATAAGAAAGGGATTGGCAGCCAGGTGTGGTGGCTCAGCCTGTAATCCCAGCACTTTGGTAGGCCGAGTCAAGAGGATTGCCTGAGCCCACAGGTTCGAGACCAGCATGGGAAATTTGGTGAGACCTCATCTCTCCAACAAATCACAAAAATTAGCCGGACATGGCGGTGTACATCTGTAGTTCCAGCTACTTGGAAGACTGAGGCTGAAGGATCGCCTGAGTCAAGCAGGTAGAGGCTGCGGTGGCTGTGAACGTGCCACTGCATTTTAGCCTAGGCGACAAGTCTCCAACTCAAAAAAAAGAGAAAGGGACTAACAGGACACAGCTGGAGAGTGAGAAGAGCAAGGTTAGGCTCTGGGGAGGGGTGGACATAACATCAATAAGAGTATCTGATCCTAATCCAGGCGAAGTGAGGTCCGATGGGAGGCCCAAAAGTTCGCCTGTACCTAAACCACTTTCATGCCCAATCCTGACTTGTACCTTACAACTTTAAAATTAAAATAAATTGGCCAGGCTCGGTGGTTCAGCCTGTCATCCCAGCATTTTGGGAGGCCGAGGCAAGTGAATTGCCTGAGCCCAGGGGTTGGAGACCAGCCCGGGCAACTGGGCAAGACCTTGTCGCTACAATAAATAAATTTAAAAAAAAAAATTAGCCAGGTGTGGTAGTGCGTACCTGTAGTTCCAGCTACTCGGAAGGCTGAGGCAGAAGGATCGCTGGAGCCCAGCAGGTCGAGGTTGCAGTGGCCGGGAGTGGGCCACTGCACTCCAGTCTGGGCGACAGAGTGAGACTCCAACTCAAAAAATTAATTAATTAATTAAAAGAAAGAAAGAAAGAATAAAACAGTGTTCCCAGAAGCAGCACTCACAATGTGGATTTGTATCATGTTAGCCTCATCTATCTGCAAAGAATGCTAGAAAATGAACTTGGACATAATAATATAAAACCAGAGAGCTTGGGAGGAAGAGGAAGCTTGTTGCTGCACAAAATTAGCCATCTCTGCCACAGCCTATTTGCAGGCTGGTGGTGTAAATAATCCAGCAGAAAGAAAGCCTGAGCTGGGAGCTAGGGCGATGGGGAGAGAAGAATGTTTTCACATGTTTTCAATGAGGTATGATCCTCTTCTCCCGCTAGATGAATGACATGCATTGAAAGGTCAGGTCCAAACTGGATCAAAAGGTCAGTCGACGTGGTGGGTAATGATTTTTCTAACTTAGAACTTTCATGGTGGTCAGACACTGAAGTTCTTTCCAATAAGCAAAAGCTCAGAACTCACGAGGAAAAAGATATTGCTCTCAAAACCAAAAGGGCTTTAATAAAAGACAAAGACAGATTTTGAACAGTAGAGGTAAAAGTGGGCTTTTTTTGTTGGTGTTTTTTTGTTTGCTTTTTTTTTTTGAGTCAGAGTCTCACTTTGTCGCCCAGGCTAGAGTGCAGTGCAGTGGCACACTCACAGCCACTGCAGCCCCGACCTGCTGGGCTCAGGTGATCCTTCCACCTCAGCCTTCCAAGTAGCTGGAATCACAGGCCTGTGCCACCACACCCGGCTAATTATTTTGATTTATTGTAGAGATGAGGTCCCATCAAGTTGCTAAGGCTGGTCTCAAACCCCTGGGCTCAGGCAATCCTCTCGCCTATGCCTCCCAAAGTGCCAGGGATACAGGTGTGAGCCACCACTCCGGCCCATAAGGCAGATTTCAACACGGCAGGTGCTCCTCAGAGCCAGCAGGTAAGCAAGTGTGAGCAAGACAGATGCCGTAGTCTTTCACAACCCAATCTTGGAAGCGAAAACCCATCACATCCAGCATATTGTACTTCTAAGAAGCAAGTCACTAGATCCAGTCCACTGCACGTGAGGAAACTGCACGAGGGCACGGACTGCAGGAGACAGGGATTACTGGGAGCCAATTCAGAAGCTACCTACGTAGAACCAAGAAGCACACACAACATGGTCCTTCTTAGTGGAGAAAGAACGGTTTCTTCTCTCACAAGGAGAGGTGAGTGTGGGTGAAGGTGGAGGTGGATGGTTATGGTTGGTAGTGACAAGTTTCGGGACTGGAGCCGATGACATATTTGTTTTATCTCCATGAAGAAAGCAGCAAGGTCATCTACTGAGGGAGATGATGAGGGTAGTGTGGGGGCCAGAGAAAGATTCGGGAAAGAGCACCTACCAGAGGAACACTGTAGAACTACCAGACAATGCCAAATGGAAGTCCAAAATATACATATATATTTGAATGGGAGTCTCACTCTGTTGCCCAGGCTGGAGTGCAGTGGCATGATCACAACTCACTGCAGCCTTGACCCTCTGGGCTTAGGCAATCCTTCAGGTTCAGCCTCCCAAGTAGCTGGGACTACAGGCGTGCACCACCATGCCCAATTAATTTTTTTTGTTTTTATTTTTTGGACAGGCAAGGTTTGCTATGTTGTCCCGGCTGGTCTCAAACTCCTGGGCTCAAGCAATCCTCTCACCTCGGCCTCCCAAAAGGCTGGGATTATAAGCATGAGCCACCACATCTAGCCAAGGCAGTCTAAAATAATTTGAAAGTGGAAAACTTAGCTCAATTGTGTGATTTTTCTCCACCAACTTTCGGCTGCCAGAGTACTAGCTCAAAGTGGCAAGAGAAATATGCCAGCTCTGGGGTAGGAAAAACGTTCCATCCATGTGTGAGTGCCACCAAGAAATAATAGTGTGAATTAGACTCGTTTATATCTCTTTCCATCTGACTCTTCAAACCCACCCTGCCCAGTAGGGCTCTTTCAGTTGAACAGCCAACAAATTTAACCACCGGGTGTGTGAACTTTTGATACAGCTCCCTGGACCCATGGAGCATGCTAATAACCTGCTTTCGTTCCTCTTTGCCCCCTGTGTAGCTGCCTAGTCGGCAAAATTCTCCAAGACTTCAAAGGAGATCTGCAACATGGTACAGACCCAGGGGTTCTGTCTGCACATTGCAAATAAATATTGATGACCGTGACCTCCAAAATACCACTGGGTCTCTTACGCTAAAACTGTCTGTTTAAATCTAGCTAATAGTTATGATCGAAAACATATAAACTGGGCGCGGTGGCTCATGCCTGTAATCCCAGCACTTTGGGAGGCCAAGGCAAGAGGGTTGTCTGAGACCAGGAGTTCGAGACCAGCCTGGCCAACATGGCAAGACCTCGTCTCTACGATAAACTTAAAAAAAAAAAAAAAAAAATTAGCCAGGCATGGTGGCACATGCTTGTAGTTACGACTTCTTGGAAGGCTGAGGCAGAAGGATCACCAAAGCCCAGCAGGTTAAGGCTGCAGTGGCTATGAGCATGCCACTTCACTCCAGCCTGGACAGCAAAGTGAGACTCTGATTCAAAAAAAAAAGAAAATATATGACACTTAGGAAATAATAGGTTTGAGTATTCCTTTTAAAGATATCTAGAAGTTGTCAGGCATGGTGGCTCATACCTATAATCCAGCACCTTGGGAGGCCAAGGTGAGAGGATTGCCTGAGCCCACAGATTCGAGACCAGCCTGGGCAACTTGGTGAGACCTCATCTCTACAATAAATCAAAAAATTAGCTGGGTGTGTTGGCACATGCCTGTAGTTCCAGCTACTTGGAAAGCTGAGACTGAAAGATCACCTGAGTCCAGCAGGTCGAGGCTGCCGTGGCCAGGAGTGTGCCACTACATTCCAGCCTGGGCAACAGGGTGAGACACCAACTCAAAAAAATATATATTTCCAGAGGTTGGCTGGTTGGTTGGTTGATTAAGTTTAAAGTCATAAAAATAAACAAGTCAAGTCAGGCATGGTAGCTCATGCCTGTTGTCCCAGAACTTTGGGAGACTGAGGTGGGAGGACTGCTTGAGCCCAGGGATTCTGGACCAGCTTAGGCAACATAGTGAGACATCATCTCTACAAAAAAATAGCCAGGCTTGGTGGTATGCGCCTGTAGTACTGGCTTGTTGGGAGACTAAGGCAGAAGAATCCTTGAGCCCAGGAGGTAGAGAAGAAACAAGGAAAAACAAGTCACATGAAGACAATAAAAACAGCACCTCCTCCCACCAAATGCACATGTTTGCTAGGATGACCATCTCATCCTGGTTTGCCTGGGACTGTCCTGGTTTTAGCACTTAAAGTCCTGCGTCTGAGAAGCCCATCGTCCCAGCCAAGCCAAGATATCCATCACCCTAATTTACCTACGAACCTCTCAGAAGTGGCCCGGGAACAAAGCTGCACCTGAGAGTGTCCCTAAGGCTGATCTCAGGCAACTTCTCCTGCTTTTCCACACAATAGGAGTCCTTCTTCTTTCCTGGTACCACTGATCCCCTAGGTAAAGCTGACAGTTTCCTAGAAAGAAATGATCTCTCAGCTTATTACAGTTTTCTTTTCAAAGTGAATCAAATCCATCAAAAAGATGTATTGGATGCTTACTATTTGCAAAGTACTGTGACAGAAGAGGCTAGGGACATGAAATGTGACAAGTTATTCTTGTCTTCGAGAAACTTAATTAATCATGAATGTAACAAAAATCTGTGGGGTGAAAAAAGGGTAAATTACAATAAAATGGGCCAGGCGCAGTGGCTCAGCTTGGAATCCCAGCACTTTGGGAGGCCGAGGTGAGAGGATTGCCTGAGTCCAGGGTTCAAGATCAGCCTAAGCAACAGGATGAGACCTCGTCTCTACAATAAATCCAAAAATTAACCGAGCATGGTAGCTCACGCCTGTAGTTCCAGCTACTCGGAAGGCTGAGGCAAAAGGATCGCCGGAGCCCAGCAGGTCGAGGCTGCGGTGGCCGGGAGCAGCCACTGCTCTCCAGCCTGGATGACAGAGTGAGACTCCAACTCAAAAAAAAAAATTATAATAAAACGAACATACAGGACAACATTTAAAAATCACAAATCGGCCAGGCATGGTGGCTCATGCCTATAATCCCAGCACTTTGGGGACCGAGGTGAGAGAAGTGCCTGAGCCCAAGGGTTCTAGACCAATCTGGGCAATTTGGCAAGACCTCAGCTCTACAATAAATTAAAAAATCATCTGGGCGTGGTGGCACGTGTCTGTAGTTTCAGCTACTTGGAAGGCTGAGGCGGAAGGATTGCCTGAGCCCAGCAGGTGGAGGCTACAGTGGCTGTGAGCATGTCACTACATTTCAGCCTGGGCAACAGAGTGAGATTCCAACTCAAAAAAATTAAAAATAAAAATCCCAAATCAAAATATGATTAACTGTAAACATATCCTTGGAAAAAGAGTGACTTCTAGACTAAAAATATTATTTGGGGTTTTTGTTTCGTTTTGTTTTGAGTCAGGGATTGCAGTGGCACAATCACAGCTCACCCCAGTCTCAAACTCCAAGACCCAAGCAATCTTCCTGCTGGGAGGAAGTCACTGGGACTATAGTCATGTACCAGCATTTCAGACTAATTCTTCTTTTCTTTATTTTCTTTTTCTTTTTTTCTTTCTTTTTTTTTCTTTTTTTGTTTTTGTTTTTGTTTGTTTGTTTTTGAGGTGGAGTCTCACTCTGTCACCCAGACTGGAGTGCAGTGGCCATTCCCAGCCACCGCAGCCTCGACCTGCTGGGCTCTGGCGATCCTTCCGCCTCAGCCTTCCGAGTAGCTGGAATTACAGGCACGCGCTACCACGCCCGGCTAATTTTTTTATTTTATTGTAGAGATGAGGTCTCGCTGCCCGGGCGGGTCTCAAACCCGCAGGCTCAGGCAATCCACTCACCTCAGCCTCCCAAAGGCGCGGGATTACAGGCTGAGCCACCGAGCTCGGCTTTTTTCTTTTTTTCTTTCTTTTTTTTTTTTTTTTTGAGTTGGAATCTCACTCTGTTGCCCAGGCTGGAGTGCAGTGACATGCTCATAGCCACTGCAGCCTCGACCTGCTGGGCTCAGGCGATCCTTCTGCCTCACCCTTCCAAGTAGCTGGAACTACAGGTGTGCGCTACCACGCCTGGCTAATTTTTTCATTTACCGTAGATATGAAGTCTCACCATGTTGCCCAGGCTGGTTTCAAACCTCCGGGCTCAGGCAATCCTCTTGCCTCAGCCTCACCAAGTGCTGGAATTACAGGCTGAGCCACCGCACCAGAGCCAAATTTTCCTTTTTAAAAAATGTTTTATAGAGACGAGGTCTTGCTATGTTTCCTAGCCTGGATTCAATTTAGTCAAACCCAGCTTTATTCAAATCACACTAGAAGGTATGACTTAAAGGTGGCCAAGATGCGTTGCAGGACAGGCCAAGGTGGCGCAGTTCTGAGAATACTTCCCATCGATGACTAAATTGAGCCTTCATAACTCGAGGAGTTCCAGAATGACTGCAGAAGCATCATAAGCAAGGAAGAGAGCACACTGCCAAACACTGTTGGAAACCAGCCCTGAATCACAGAAGGCAAATCCAGTTAGGCCATGTGCTTTTGGCCAAGTGACTTCACGGTTTGGGACCTCAGTTCCCTTTGGCAAACATGAGTGCTACCCCAAATAACCTCTCGGGCTCCTTCCAGTTCCAAAATGGTCTCAAGATTTCACAACCAGTTTTTAGCCCAAATGCTGCTGTACACTAACAGCCTTCCTCCTAAGAAGGAACAGTCGGCTGAGTGCGATGGTTCACGCCTATAATTCATCACTTTTGGGAGGCCTAAGTGAGAGGATTGCCTGAGCTCATGGGTTTGAGACCAGAATGGGCAACCAGACGAGACCTCATTTCCACAATAAATCAAAAAATTAGCTGTGTGTGGTGGTGTGTGACTGTAGTTCTAGCTACTTGGAAGGCTGTGGTGGAAAGATCGCCTGAGCCTAGCCAGTAGAGGCTGCGGTGGCTGTGAGCAATGTGCCACTGCACTCCAGCTTGGGCAACAGAGGGAGACTTCAACTCAAAAAAAAAAAAAAAGAAGAAGGGACAGCCCAGGAGTGATCATGAAGGGTGGTAGACAATGATTGGTTTTCTTTTTTTGAGTCAGAGTCTCACTTTGTCACTTAGGCTGGAGTGCAGTGGCATGCTCATGGCCACCATAGCCTCAACCTGCTGGACTCAGGCAATCCTTCCACCTCACCCTTCCAAGTTGCTGGAACTACAGACGTGCTCCACCATGCCTGGCTAATTTTTTGATTTATTGTAGAGACGAGGTCTTGCCATGTTGCCCAGGCTCATCTCGAACCCATGAACTCAGGCAATCTTCTTGCATCTGCCTCCCAAAGTGCCAGGATTAGAGGTGTGAGCCATAGCACCGAGCCAATTTATGGTTTTCATAGCTTCATCTGTATACAGCATCTACCCACAGAATGGCAATAAAATATTTGCTTATTATGTATTTGACAAGGGCCTAACATCTATGATATGCAAGGAACTCAAATGTGCAAAAAGAAAGAAAACCAACAGTCCTATTAAAAAATGGACAGAGGACATGCATAGACACTTCTCATAAGAAGACATACGAGCCCCCAATAGATACCCAGTTTCATCTGCAAAGCAAGCAAAGCTTAATTTTCTTCCACATTTTGCTACCAGAAAGCTAGTGGAAATTATGAAAACTTTTCAAATGTTAGGTGGCTCACGCCAGTGATCCCAGCGCTTTGGGAGGCCGTGGTGAAAGGATTGCTTGAGCCTAGGAGTTTGAGGAGAGCTTAAGCAGCATAGCAGGACCTTGTCTCTACAAAATATCAAAAAAATTAGCCAGGCATATGGCACACACACATAGTCCCAACTATTAAGGAGGTTAAGGTGGGAGGATCACTTGAGCCCAGGAGGTCAAGGCTGAGGTGAGCCGTGATTGCACCACTGTACTCCAGCCTGGGTACATTAGGCACTCGTAGGTACACAATGAATACTTATTACCTGAACAAGGAAAACTGTTTTGTTGTTGTTGTTTTGTTGGTTTGCTTTTTCTGTATGCTTGACATGAGATCAGTTGTCTTTTTCAGGTGCAATTTCACAGAAACCAAGAATCCACGTCCTCTGACGGATATGAAGGTCCAGTTGGCACACTCAACTGAGAAAGGCCCTGTATATAAAAGAAAGAATGATCTTCCATAAGTGGCCTAGTGAATTTGGAATCAGAACAGAGGGATTAAGACTAACTGGAAATGTAATGTTATTGGACTACAATCTCTGCACTGGCATCAGTTGGGGTCCTTCGCTCGTGAAGTCCCGTGGCTAAACTCAGTTTCTCTAGATAGAACTTGGATGCATAACACCACATCTGCCTGTGACTCTCATAGTCGAGCTTCCAAGTGGGGACCACCTCCATCCAGAGCAATGACAGGAACACAGCTAATGAAAGAATGTTGTGACTGGGTTGAAGGATACTAAAAGCCATTTAGTCTTATATTTTTTTTTTTGAGTCCTTTATGATATTCTAATCTCATATGTGAAGGTTGCAAGGTTTAATTGTCTGTGGGAAATCATTCTTCCACATTCCAGGGGAACAGGAGACAGCCCTCAAGCACTAAGAGTGCTACTAGCAACTCAGCACCTACAGTGAGCTGAAATCGTGGCCAAGTCTGCATTCTCGTATGAGCCACAAAATCAAAAAAGCAAGAATCAGCCAGACACAGTGACTCGTGCCTGTAATTCCAGCACTTTGGGAGGCAGACGTGAGAGGATTGCCTGAACTCAGGAGTTCGAGACCAACCTGAGCAACATTAGGAGACCTCGTTTCTATAATAAATCAAAAAATCAACTGGGCATGGTGGCACACACCTGTAGTTTCAGTTACTTGGAAGGCTGCTGCAGAAGGACCACCTGAGCCCAGGAAGTCGAGGCTACGGTGGCCGTGAGCATGCCACTACACTCCAGCCTGGGAGACACAATAAGACTCCAACTCAAAAAAAAAAAAAACAAGAATCAAGACACAGGGGCCCTGTCATGTCAACTTCCTACCAACTCTTAGAACGCCTGCTTGATATGTCACTCCCTACTGGCAGTGAACATGGAAAATGAACGAGAAACGTGGTCTCGAGTACATAATGTATATACAATCAAAGTGTCATGACATATGTGCTCACGTGACCAAGCGATCCCTTATTGAAGCATCCCCTACAAGACAGAAATATATTTTTCTCTCCAAGTTATTATACCTATATTCTTATGATCTTTCCTCTCTGCACGATAAGCAGCAACTGCTAATGGAAAGTGGAATTTGCAATAAAATTTCCATATTGTACCTTTTCTATCTACACAATTCTGTGAAAACGTGTCTTACCCTTTTGTTGGGACCATTTATGAGCCTGGGGCAATTACACAGAGTGTATCAGAGTTACCCACACAATCTCCTAATGGCAGCTTGGCCCAGAGCCAACCTTTAAGACAACCCTCAGGGAATTCAAATGTAAAAGTCAGCTACATTAGAGGTAGTTATTCGGTTTGGAGACGGTATCACTTTTCGTGATTTATTACAGCCAGTGCGTTCAGTACATTTAAAAGATGATCTGGTTTAGCTGCACTTTCCAGGGAGCCCTACTGCATAAAACGAGAAACATCTGAGCCCGCAGTTATCAGCCTGGAGAAGCTTGACTGGGGCTTGAATTATGTGGAAAGCATCATTCTTCTTAGAAATAGGTCTTCAAACAACCAAGAGTCTGCAAACATAAGCTGTGCTTTCAACCCCCAATATCTAACTGGTGACCATTTAGGAGAGGTAAGTCTGTTATTGCCACATGTTTTTAAATGACTGCAAAGACATCATTTCCCTATATGCAAACTAATCACTTAGCATCAAGCATAAACATAAGATTTAAAATATTAGTCTTGCTGATGCTTGTAGTCTATGAGTAAGCTGTACTTTCAAAGAGAATTTCTAATCTCTCCTCTTTCCTACTCAAGAGACTCTGAGCCAAGACTCATGACCATATGAATTTTCACTGGTCTTCCCCAGTGTATGTCTTTGATGTCTTCTGTCTCAACTGTGGATACATGGTGAGTCAGTAAATCATCTCAAAATATTTATGTACTTTAATACTCAGTTTGGATTTTGAGGGGAGGGAAAATAGGAGCTACAGTTCTATTTAGAACAAAGCAGCTTAGGAAAAAATGTTATTTCTATAAAAAATAAATCTATCTATACATGTATCTAGGTTGGAAAAAAACAACACCATGAACTTTAAGTCCATTTCCCACTAGTGTCTTCATTTTGATGTTTTATTGCATTCCACAGTGGTTTTGTAACCAGCTGCATCCAGAGTTTCCAAAAAGAATGTACACAAAGCCTTTGCAGTGACTCCAGCTAGAACACAGGAATAGGACTGGGGGCAAAAACCTCTAGCGAACTGGCCCCAGCTAAACAGTGGTGCTACCTTCTGAATCACCACCAAGTTACTTCCATCATGCACATCAGAGATGAAATCTACTTGTCAGGAAGGAACTGGGCAGATATGCTTCGACCTCTTCTTTTTTTAAAATAGAGATTAGGGTCTCGCTGTGTCACCAGGCTGGTCTCTAACTCCTGGGCTCAAGGTATGAGCCACCACTCCTGGATGCTTCTAACTTTGGGAAAAACATCAACTCATTCTCATAATAAACATGCAAATACTATAGTTACAACCCTGTGGCTATATGTAATGAGATAACATCATGAGATATTGTCCATGTATTTTCTGGAATCTGTGGCCACATAACCCCTTTCCCCAGCTCGGACCACTTCCACTGCCTCGAGAAAAAATAACTTAAAAGAGCAAGAAGGTTAATTTTACACATTTTCTCAGCTTTTTTTTTTTTTTTTTTTTGAGTTCGAGTCTCACTCTAACCCCCAGACTGGAGTACAGTGGCATCTCGAAACCACTGCAGCCTCAACCAGTTGGGCTCAGGTGATCCTTCCACCTCAGCCTTCCGAGTAGTTGGAACCACAGGCGTGCACCAGGTCCAGCTGATTTTTTTATTTATTGTAGAGATGAGGTCTCAACAATTTGCCCGGGCTGGTCTTGAACCCCTGGGCTCAGGCAATCCTCTCTCCTCTCCCTTCCAAAGTGCTGGAATCACAGACATGAACCACCACGCCCAGCTACTCATCATTTTTTTAAACAAATATTTATTGTGCACCAGCTATGTAAGACACTGCCCTAAGTGCTGAAAATAAATCAGTGAACAAATTAGACCCAATCTTTAACTTCATAGACCTTTACATTCTAGAGAAAAGAAGTCAATAAACAATCAAATAGAAAGTTGAAAATGTTTACAAAGTACCAACTGATGAAAATGCTGTGGAGAACAAGCAAACCAGACCACGAGATAAGGAACAGAAGGGCAGGAGGTGGGCTGCTGTCTTCAGCCTTTGAACTTCAAAAGCCTAAGTGGATCCAGGCCCAAAAACACCAGCAAGTAACACTCATATCAGACAGAGGTTACTTTTTCTCATCAGAAGATGAGATGAGCCGGGCTCGGTGGCTCAGCCTGTAATCCCGCGCCTTTGGGAGGCTGAGGTGAGCGGATTGCCTGAGCCCGCGGGTTCGAGACCCGCCTGGGCAACTTGGCGAGACTTCATCTCTACAATAAATCAAAAAATTAGCTGGGCATGGTAGTGCACACCTGTAGTTCCAGCTACCTGGAAGGCTGAGGCGGAAGGATCGCCAGAGAGCCCAGCAGGTTGAGGCTGCGGTGGCTGGGAACGGCCACTACGCTCCAGTCTGGACGACGGAGTGAGACTCCAACTCAAAAAAAAAAAAAAGAAGACAAGATGAAGTTTTCTCAGGTGAGAAGAAGGAGGATTCAGAAGAAACAAAGTGGATTCAGAGCTGAAGGGTGTCTGAGAAGGAGCCCTAAGTCTTGCCTCTCTTTCTTACCTCATAAAAGGACCAGCCAGGCATGGTGGTTTATGACTGTAATCCCAGCACTTTGGAAGGCAAAGGCAATATGATTGCCTAAACCCAGCGGTGTAAGACCAGCCCAGACAAGTTGATGAGACCGATTCTCTACAATAAATCAAAAAATTAACCAGGAGTGGTAGCTCATGCCTGTAGTTCCAGCTACTTGGAAGGCTGAAGCAGAAGGATCACCTGAGCGCAGCAGGTCGAGGCTGTGGTGGCCATGAGTGTGCCACTGCACTCCAACCTGGGTGACAGAATGAGACTCCAACTCAAAAAAAAAAAAAGAGAGAATCGACAGGCTTGGCGCCTAGACTGTCTTTTATGAAGTGTATGGACTAGTCCTGGGAAAGCGGTAGGGACCAATTAACTGACCTATGCCTCGGTCCAACGAGGGAGGAGCGAAAGGACAGGATGGTTATGCATGGGAGGTCAGGCTAGCGGTTCTGCTGGAGGCAGGGGAATATTTTTCTGGAAGTTGTGCTTGGCAGACATTGGGATTGAGAGCAAGAGGACAGAGAAGTAAGATCTGAATGAACTAAGGACCAACAAGTAGACAGGAATGAGTGTCCCCAGCAAAGGGTACTACAGATTGATGACAGTGACAGCCCATTCCCACTGGGTAGAGGCTTAAGCCTTCTTGGAAATGAGGCTGGATCCCATGAAAAATGTGGGGGTGGGTGGCAGCTAAATTACCTCAGATCTAGCTTCTACTGCTGCCCATGGAATGAAGGTTTGTAAGAGCAATTCAATTCCATTATAGAAAAATAAATTAAGTTACATTTCCTGCACTCGGGAATCTGTGGCTTTTGGGTTGCACTCACATGACCTTGCATTGAGAGAGCAGGGAGGGAGGAAGGACAGGGAAAGGAAGCAGGGAGAAAGAGAGAAGATGGTCCAATGCGTTTATTTATTCATTCATTCATTTGTGTATATTGGGGTCTCACTCTGTTGCCCAGCCTGTAGTGCAGTGGCATGAACACAGCTCATTGTAGCTTCAACGTCCTGGGCTCAGGTGATCCTTCCATTTCAGCCTCCAGAGTAGCTGGAACTACAGGCGCATGGCACCATGCCCAGCTAATCTTTTTTTATTTTTCATAGAGACGCGGGTCTCACTATGTTGCCCAGGCTGGTCTCAAAATCCTGGGCTCAAGCAAATCTCCCACCTTGGTCTCCTACAGTGCTGGAATTCCAGACATGAGCCACTATGCCTTGCTGGTCAGATTGATTTCCAAGACCAGAGACTGCACAAGAAGTGAGAAAAAAGAAGAGACAGAGAGAGAGATTCTCAATTGGTCTGTCTCAGCATACAACAGGGCTTCCCTCGAGTAACAAAACCTGATCCAGAATGGAACTCCCACATCAGCCTCCCACTGAGGGGGTTGGGAGTTGGAGGTTACCCACATTTTGCAGTTGCAAGCTGATTGAGTAGCCCATTTGTGAGTTGAATCAAATTCAACTTACCACTCACCTGCAATGCCTCCAAGGTAATGACAATCGGGTTTCTCTAAGAGTGGATTATGAAGATGAGAAGCGAAGATGACCTGCCTTACGTCATGACTAAGCATCATGATGTGCCCGTAATCATAACAAACATTGGAGAGTCAAGTGCAGGAGACAGAAGGGAAACAAACAATAGCATGGAAAACGGTGGATCTCACACAGTGTGTCTCACACAGTGAGCCTAACACAGTGTGTCTCATACAGTGGGTCTAAAATGCATATTAGATGCTTGTGCTCTCAACCAAAAATAAAACCAGGGCCGAAGTTTTCTAATTTAAAAAAAATTCAGATAAAGATTTTTAATTTGCTGGGCATGGCGGTTCACCCCTATAATCCCATTACTTTGGGAGGTCAAGGCAAGGGGAGTGCCTGAACCCAGGGATTCAAGACCAGCCTGGGCAACTTGGTGAGACTTTGTCTCTACAACAAATAAAAATAATTAGCTGACTGTGGTGCTGTGCACCTGTAGTTCCAGCTACTTGGAAGACTGAGGTGGAAGGATCACCTGAGCCCAGCAAGTCAAGGCTGAGGTAGCTGTGAGCGTGCCGCTGCACTCTAGCCTGGGCAACAATGACACCAACTCAAAAAAAAAAAAAGATTTTAAATTCAAGATCTAGTTAAAGATTTTTACTTGTGAGCCCCAGAATGATCAGGAATCTATGCTGTTGACCTATTTTTAGTCCTAATTTTCTGTTGTGAATCTTTGACCTAGAGAATGATAAATGAGCTAAATAAAAGGTGACTCAAGGTCATGTTTAAAAGCTAAAAGATAGTAGCCAATGTCTGGGGTCTAGCCTGTTAGACATTTCAAATATTCAACAATTTAAACATCAGAGCAATTCCATCCCTAACATCACTCATTGTTAAAATTCCATGACTAAGCTATTTTGTAAAAGTCACAAATGCACCAGCTGGCTCTCAGAGACACAAGAGGTTAGCTTGGGATATGCCCATGGATCCATTAAACTCTCTCTTGCTGCATCAGAAACAAATTCCCATTCACTGACTGCCCTGGTCCCTCCGGCTCTCTCATTTATTTATTATTATTTTTTTTTTTTCTGGAGTTGGAGTCATATTTCATCGCCCAGGCTGGAGTGCAGTGGCACACTCACAGCCACAACAGCCTCGACCTGAAGGGCTCAGGCAATCTTTCCGCCTCAGTCTTCCAAGTAGCTGGAGATAGAGGCATGTGCCACCATGCCAGTCTAATTTTTTTTTTTTTAATTGTAGAGATGAGGTCTCGCCAAGTTGCCCAAGCTGGTCTCAAACCCATGGGCTCAGGCAATTCTCTTACCTAGGCCTCCCAAAGTGCTGGGATTACAGTCTTGAGCCACCACACCCGGCCAGTTCTTGCATTTAAAAAATAGATATGGAGTCCCAGGGCGGGAGAAGCCTTGACTGATTCACACTGAAGAATGTCCACCAGACACAAACTTGACTGTGTAAGTTTTCTTCTTCCCGTTGTAACAGAAAGAAGAAGGGGAAAAAGCAGTGACGTTCTCTAAATCCTCAGAGAATTAACTTCTGGAAGAATGACTAGAAATCAGCAGTTTGGTGGAAGGAATTGCAAATCAGCAGAATTCTTTCCCACAAGCAAAGTTAAATAAAAATTAATTGTCAAAGAGCAAGTTCAATACTTGATCTGATTCACATAGAAACAATCGTCGTGAGGGCCCAAGCTGATACTCAGTATTGTTTCACAGTCTTTGGGTTGACCTTGATTAAACATTCTTCTCTCGTCCTAAAGGGAGCAGTTTCAAGTCTTAACATACTGCATGGTGACTATTTTACTCCTGTTAGGACCAGGTGTTGTGGATCATGCCTGTAATCCTAGCATTTTGGGAAGGTGGGCAAGGTGAGAGAATTGCTTAAGCCCAGGAGTTCAAGACCAAGCTTAGTCAACATAGTAAGACCTTGTGCCTCAAAAAAATAAAATTAAAAAATCAGAACATTAGCTGGGCAAGGTGGCATGTAACTGTGGTCCCAACTACTCGGCAGACTGAGGCTGAAGGATCACCTTAGCCAGGAGCCCAGGAAGTCACTGCACTCCAGTCTGGGTGACAGAGTGAGACTCCAACACACACACACACAAAAACCCTCCTGTTCAATTCAAAGGAAAAAAGGTACTTCTTCCTTCAGCAAGAAAATTGAGGCAATTTGCCTTGTATTAGTTAAACAGTACTCCACTCCGCCATCACCACAGTTCCTGTCAAATTTAATTATGACCACATTTATTCTCACTTCCTTCCAACCAGAGGTAGAGAAAAAAACCCGCTTCTTCATATTATTCTGTGCTAGTTTACATTTTCCCTGCCATATCTTCCCCTGAGCTTTGGTCCTTCAATGCTCGCTTTTCTTATCTATATTTTCTATGAATATTTATCTTCACCATTCCTTTCTTTTCTTTTTTCTTAATTTTTCTTTTTTTTTTTTTTTTTTTGAGTCGGGTCTTACCATGTTGTCCAGGCTGGAGTGCAGTGGCACCATCATGACTCACCACAGCATCGACCTCCTGGGTTCAGACCATCTTTCCGCCTCAGCCTCCTGAGTGACAGGGACCACAAGTGCATGCCACCACACTCAGCCAATTTTTTTTACTTTTTTATATTTATATACATTTGAGTCAGAGTCTCACTCTGTTGTCCAGGGTGGAGTATACCTCCTCCAGCCACTCCTAGCTAATTTTTGCTTGTTTGTTTTGTTTTGTCTGTAGAGACAAGGTCTTGCAATGTTGCCTAGGCTGATCTCAAACTCCTGGGCTCAAGCAATCCTCCCCATTTATCCTCCCAAAGTGCTGAGATTACAGTTGTGAGCCACCGTGCCCGGCTGACCTTTCTATCAGCATTTAAAAGTGTCCAAGTTCTCTAAATAAATAAATAAATAAATAAATAAATAAATAAAATAAAAGTGTCCAAGTTTCTCCATCCTGATAGAGCAAAAGATAATTTTAAACATACCAATAAAGTAAAAACAGAGAACTAGTCAGAGGAAAAAGTATGCCTATGATACCACGCCTCCAATAATAACTCTTAAGTTCTTAGCAAGTGATTTAGACCTGCAAACAACTTTTGATTAATTAACACATTTTTAAGTTGACATCTATAATTTTTTACTGTTAGTTTAAGCGGTTGCAAAGGTTACAATTTCTGGCATATATCTAAATTGTGACATTTAAAACAAAACTATTTGAAAAAGTAATGCAATTTAAATCTTACCATCATCCATTTTTAAAATATAAATAAACTCTTATGTAAAAGTTCAAACCTTTACATTATTTTCCTTCTCCTTGAAATCATATTTTGATTTTACTTTCCCACAATGTACCACAATGTGATGTATTTTAATGTTTGAATGTCTTCTATTGACTTTCTATTATAAGTGATCGTAGTTAATTTTAAGTTTATACAGTATTTAAGTCAATGTGCTCACATAATTTGTAAACACTAAAATTTGGAAGGCAAGGGCTTCAGGTATCCATGATAGCAGTTTTAGTCCACAATTGATCAAAACAACGCTAATATAAAATAAGGGCCAGGTATGGTGTCTCACACCTGGAACCCCAGCAACTTGGGAGGCCAAGGCAGGGAGACTACTTGAGCCCAGTAGTTTGAGATCAGCCTGGGCAACATAATCTGACCTCATCTTTACAAAATAAATCAAAAAATTACAGGGTATGCACCTATAGTTCCAGCTACTTGGGAGACTGAGGTGGGAGGATCACCTGAGCCCAGCAGGTTGAGGCTGCAGTAGCCATGACCATGTCATTGCACTACAGTCTCAGTGACAGAGTGAGATTCAAAAAAAAAAAAAACCGTTTTCTTCCCCCTTGGTGGAATGGAGTAAATTGTACCGGTCAGGCTGTATAACATTTGACGTGACATTTTCCCTGTATTCTTCCCACAGCTTGAGGCCATAGGAGTGGTAAGAAATAAAAGGTCATATCTTTAGTCCATTCATGGGCATGCCCCTTGCTGGTGTTACTGGGGGCATAACTGCATGTAAGTACAAAGGTTCTGATGTCAAAGGCCGTCTACCAGACGTGAGCGACTGTGCTTTCGGGCAGAAAAAGCAGGTCAATAAAAGTATCATCTGAAATCACTGTCACATTGTTTATAATTACAGGGAACAACTGCAGAGATATGCCTGCCCACTTTCGAGACAGTGAACAATGGAGGGATACATGGTGTCAATAATGTATAGGATTACAGCTAGACGTGGTGGCTCACGCCTATAATCCCAGCACTTTGGAAGGCCAAGGTGAGAAGATCGCTTACACCCAGGAGCTGGAGACCAGCCTGGACAACATAGCAAGACCTTGTCTCCACAAAAAAGAAAATTAAAAAAACTAACCAGGCGTGGTGGCGTGTGCCTATAGTCTCAGCTACCCAGGAGGTTGAGGCGGGAAGATCGCCTGAGTCCAGGAGGCCGAAGCTGCCGTGACTGTGAGTGTGCCACTGCACTCCAGCCTGGGTGACAGAGTAATATTACAACTCAAAAACAAAAAGAGAGAGAGAACCATTTGGAAACCTGCTTAAAACACATAATGCTGGGCCCAACCCAACACTGACTGAGACACAATCGAAGCTGAGGACGAACAAGAATCAGCACTTGGGCAAGCAATCCAGGCTCTGAGGACCAGCAGCTTAGGAAGTCAGACTTAGCAAGGAAAATGTCAACCTGTAAGACTTCTAGGTCAAGAGAATTCATAGGCTTGGATGTAGGGAAATTTGGAGAAAAAAAGTATGGATATTTCTGGTCGGGCACCGTGGCTCAAGCCTGTGATCCCAGCACTTTGGGAGCCCAAGGTGAGAGAATTGCCTGTTATATTTTTATAACATCAAAACAAAAGAAAAATGTAAAGGATGAGATAAAAAGATAAAAACAGAAGTGTAAATCGTAGTGTGTTCTTCTCATACCCAAACAGATCACCTGGGCTTTCCACACCCAGTCCTGTGAATGAATGTGCACTCCCACCTCCCCCTTCCTGCCTTGGAGACCACCAGTTTCAAGGTTAAAAAAAAAGAAACCACTGTGGAAACAGGAAGAAAGCCCCACAAATGTTTTGAGGACAATGTTTTGAGGAAAGAGTGGCCAATAAGAGGAGACATCTTCATTTCTTACTTTTGTTTTGAGACATTATCACTCTGTCAAGCAGTCTGGAATGCAGTGGTGTGATCACACCTCACTGCAACCTCCAACTCCAGAGCTCAAGCAATCATCTTGCCTCAGTGTCCCTAGTAGCTGGGACGACAAGAGCATGGTGCCATGCCCAGCTAATTTTTTCTTTTTTTCTGAGTCAGAATCTTAGTCTGTCGCCCAGGCTGGAGTGCAGTGGCTTGATCATGGCTACCATGGGCCACCATGCCCCAATAATTTTTTGACTTATTGTAAAAGCAAGCTCTCGCCAAGTTGCCCAAGCTGGTCTCGAACCCCTGGGCTCAGGCAATCGTCTTGCCTCCACTTCCTGCAGTGCTGGAATTATAGGCATGAGCCGCCACACCTGGCCAAATTTTTGTGTTTTTTTGTAGAGACAAGGATTCACTATATTGTCCAGGCTGATATCAAACTCCTGACCTCAGATGATCCTTCTGCCTCAGCTTCCCAAAGTTGTACCCAGCAGGAAGGGGAAATTTTTTAAATGCTGGTTATTTTTCATACTTCCTCTTCAACAGCTTATCTGTGGCTACAATTTATTTCAATCATTTTCACAACTTCCTCAAATATCTGGATAGCCTTAAACTCATTACAAAAAAAAATTAGTTACTAAAAAAGGACCAAAAACACAGAAAAACCATCTTTGCAAAAAATGATGGTAAAGCAGATTTCTTATCTAAAAGAGAAATATCGGGTTCAGATCCCATCTCTTTTAAGACAAACTAATCCTTTCTTTATTCTTTCTTTTTTTTTCCCCCTTTTTGAATCAGAGTCTCAGTCTGTCATCTAGGCTAGTGTGCAGTGGCACGCTCACAGCTACCACAGACTGGACCTGCTGGGTTCAGTCAATCCTTCCATCTCAGCCTTCCAAGTAGCTGGAACTCCAAGCGTACACCACCACGCCTGGTTAATTTTTTTTATTTATTGTAGAGTTGAGGTCTCACCAAGTTGCCCAGGCTGATCTCGAACCCCTGGACTCAGGCGATCTTCCCTGAGTCAGCCTCCCAAAGTGCTGGGATGAGCCACCACGCCCGGCCAGAAATATCCATACTTTCTTTCTCTTCACATCCAAGCCTTATGAATTCTGCTTCCAGTACAGGGCTGTAATAAATATATATGTATTTGGTTTTTGCTCTTGGCGCAGAGCTTCTAAAACCCTTGGAATCCCAGTGATGGGAGAGTCTTTTGTTTTTCATAACGAGCCCCTTTCAATCATACCTTTTAATGAGGTCATTCTTGGCAGGGCCTCTAGATTGCTTCAGAATGGGGGCTGGTCTGGTTGCCACAGAAACCAAGCATGTGATTAGAGGATTGGAATTGTCACTGCCACTCCCCAAACTCAGGGGTGAGAGACAGGCTGGAGAATGAATTCTACCATCAGTGGCCAATGATTTAATCAATTACACCTGCATAATGAAACTTCAATAACAGTTCTGGAACAAAGACTGCGAAGCTTCTGAGCTGGGGAACACGTCTTCATGCCAGAAGGGTGACACGCCAGGGTACCACAGAGACAGAGGCTTCTGCGTCAGGGACCCTTGCGTCCCTTACCCCACATACCTGTTCACCTGGCCGTGGTATTTGTATCCTTTACAATAAATTGCAAAGTAAGAGCAGCACTTTCCTGCATTCTGTGAGTCGTTCTAGCAAACTACCGAATCTGGGGGGAGGGGTCGTGGGAACCCCTATATTTGAAGGGGCCCAGACAGAAATACAGGTAGCCTGGAGACACCTTTGTGGCTGATGTCTGAAGTAGGGGCAGTCTTGCGGGACTGAGCCCTGAACCTGTATTAACCTCAGCAGTTAGTGCAAGAATTGAATTGACTCGTTGGACATCCATTTGCTGTTGGAGAATTGGAGAATCGGTGGTTGTCAGAAAAAAAATCATGCACATTTCAGCCGGGTGCGGAGGCTCATGCCTATAATCCCAGCACTTTGGGAGGCCGAGATGAGAGGATTGCCTGAGCCCACGAGTTTGAGACCAGCCTGGGCAACTTGGCGAGAACTCATCTCTACAATAAATCAAGAAAAATTAGGTGTGATGGCACATGCCTGTAGTTCCAGCTACTTGGAAGGCTGAGGCGGAAAGATCGCCACAGTCCAGAAGGTCGAGGCTGCGGTAGCCGTGAGTATGCCACTGCACTCCAGCCTGAGCGAGAGTGAGATGCCAACTCAAAAAAAAAAAATCATGCACATTTTAGTTCAATCCATTATCCTCTCTGTCCTGAACTGCCCTATGTGATAAACATATTATTAACCTTTTTGCTTCCTCTGTTGGTCCCACAATACCACTAATCCTCAGCCTGCCATGTAGGGTGACTTTTTGTTGTTGTTTATTGTCCAGGCTGGAGTGCAGTGGCATGATCACAGCTCACTGCAGCCTTGACCTCCTCGGGATCAGATGAACCTTCTGCCTCAGCCTTCCAAGTAACTGGAACTGCAAGGCATGTGCCACCATGCCTGGCTAACTTTTTTTTGCTTTTTGTAGCGATAAGGTCTCACTATGTTTGCCCAAGCTAGTCTCAAACTCCTGGGCTCAAGCAATCCACCTGCCTCGGCCTCCCAAAGTGCTGGGATTACAGGCTGAACCACCGAGCCCGGCCTAATTTTTTATTTTTATATTTTACTTATTTTTGTAGCGATAAGGTCTCACTATGTTTGCCCAAGCTAGTCTCAAACTCCTGGGCTCAAGCAATCCACCTGCCTCGGCCTCCCAAAGTGCTGGGATTACAGGCTGAACCACCGAGCCCGGCCTAATTTTTTATTTTTATATTTTACTTATTTTTGTAGCGATAAGGTCTCACTATGTTTGCCCAAGCTAGTCTCAAACTCCTGGGCTCAAGCAATCCACCTGCCTCGGCCTCCCAAAGTGCTGGGATTACAGGCTGAACCACCGAGCCCGGCCTAATTTTTTATTTTTATATTTTACTTATTTTTGTAGCGATAAGGTCTCACTATGTTTGCCCAAGCTAGTCTCAAACTCCTGGGCTCAAGCAATCCACCTGCCTCGGCCTCCCAAAGTGCTGGGATTACAGGCTGAACCACCGAGCCCGGCCTAATTTTTTATTTTTATATTTTACTTATTTTTGTAGCGATAAGGTCTCACTATGTTTGCCCAAGCTAGTCTCAAACTCCTGGGCTCAAGCAATCCACCTGCCTCGGCCTCCCAAAGTGCTGGGATTACAGGCTGAACCACCGAGCCCGGCCTAATTTTTTATTTTTATATTTTACTTATTTTTGTAGCGATAAGGTCTCACTATGTTTGCCCAAGCTAGTCTCAAACTCCTGGGCTCAAGCAATCCACCTGCCTCGGCCTCCCAAAGTGCTGGGATTACAGGCTGAACCACCGAGCCCGGCCTAATTTTTTATTTTTATATTTTACTTATTTTTGTAGCGATAAGGTCTCACTATGTTTGCCCAAGCTAGTCTCAAACTCCTGGGCTCAAGCAATCCACCTGCCTCGGCCTCCCAAAGTGCTGGGATTACAGGCTGAACCACCGAGCCCGGCCTAATTTTTTATTTTTATATTTTACTTATTTTTGTAGCGATAAGGTCTCACTATGTTTGCCCAAGCTAGTCTCAAACTCCTGGGCTCAAGCAATCCACCTGCCTCGGCCTCCCAAAGTGCTGGGATTACAGGCTGAACCACCGAGCCCGGCCTAATTTTTTATTTTTATATTTTACTTATTTTTGTAGCGATAAGGTCTCACTATGTTTGCCCAAGCTAGTCTCAAACTCCTGGGCTCAAGCAATCCACCTGCCTCGGCCTCCCAAAGTGCTGGGATTACAGGCTGAACCACCGAGCCCGGCCTAATTTTTTATTTTTATATTTTACTTATTTTTGTAGCGATAAGGTCTCACTATGTTTGCCCAAGCTAGTCTCAAACTCCTGGGCTCAAGCAATCCACCTGCCTCGGCCTCCCAAAGTGCTGGGATTACAGGCTGAGCCACCGAGCCCGGCTGTGAGTGGGTTTTAAGCCCAGCCAGAGTAGATTTTAAACACAAGTCACAATATACCCTCTGCTTAAAACCCTCCAATGCGTCCCATGATACTTAGAATAAAACCCAATCACCTTTTTCTGGCTTTCAAGGTTCTTTATGATCTGACCCCAGTCTATTTTATACCACACCCCTTTGCTCATTGAATCTCTTCCATATTGGCCTTTTTCCTGCTTTTCTGTTTATTCAACCCTCCAATCTCTTTGTTTGGGAACTTTTTCACCCATTGCTCCCTTGGCCTGGCATCCTCACCCTCTTCTAAACATGCCAATCTGAGCTATTATTCAGAAGTCAGCTCAGAGATGCCATCCCAGACCCATCCATCAGGATCAAATTCTTTGCATATCCTTATCAGCGTCTGCCACATTTTGTGTTTGTTTATCCGTGTATTGTCTGACTACGTGTACTAGAACGTAACCTCCATGGGAAATGAGACCTTGTCTGTCTCGTCCCTCACTCCATCCCCAGTGTCCCAAACACCTGACACTCTTGGTGAGTGATGAATATCTGAAGACCGAGGGGTGGAAGAAAAGCTTCACAGGGGAGGTGAAGGGCGAAGGCTTACCAGTGACCGAATACATGGACCAGAGCACAGCAGAGACCACAATTGCTCTCAGCTGATCTTGTGCTGTGGCGTCCGATGGCTGACAGGGACTCACGCCGGGAGAGAGACTATATCAAGGTTTGCTCCATGAAAAGGGCTGTTTATTAGAGCATCAGCAAATACAAACAACTTCGAAATCCAGAGAGGAGGGCCAGCACCAAACAAGGCTGCTGGCAGGCTCCCTGGCTCAGCACAGACCTTCCAACGCTGTTCCCATGAACACAATTCATTCGGCCAGGCAGCCGGCCTCCTGCCTCCGTGGGCACTAATTGCTCTGCCTGGTTGGACAATTTAGAGAAACGCACCACTCTCAATGCGGCATAAGGGAAGGGGGGGGCTGGCTTTTCAGAAGTACAATGAGTTCTGAGAAAAAGAACACACAGAAAAATATTCCAAGAGAGGAAGGACACGTTCAAGTGGAAATAAGAGCCGGTCTGAGACCAGAAAGGGGACTTGGCCCTGTGGTCTCAAGGTCCACTGTGCTGCTCCAGGTCCCTGTAGCTCCATGGGAAATTCAGAATCATGGCATCACTTGTTTTATTATTATTATTATCATCATCATGATCACCATCTTAGAATCATGGGTGTCAGGCACAGTGGCTCACGCCTGTAATCCCAGCACTTTGGGAGGCAGAGGTGAGAGGATTGCCTGAGCCCAGGGGTTGAGACCAGCCTGGGCAACTTGGTGAGACCACATGTCTACAATAAATCAAAAAATTATCCAGGCTTGGTGGCACATGCCTATAGGTCCAGTTACTTGGAAGGCTGAAGCAGAAGGATCGCCCAAGCCCAGCAGGTCGAGGCTGCCATGCCCAGGAGCATGCCACTGCACTCCAGCCTGGGCAACAGAGTGAGACTCCAACTCAAAAAAAAATGAGCCAGATGTGGTGGCACATGTCTGTGGTTCCACCTACTCGGAAGGCTGAGATGGAAGGATCGCCTAAGCACAGCAATCGAGGTTGTGTTGGTCATGAACGTGCCACCACACTCCAGCCTAGGTGACAGAATAGGACTCCAACTTAAAAAAAACAACAAAAGAATGGGGTACATGTGATGCTTTGTTACGTAGCTGTATTGCTTCAAGGTGAGGTTTGGGCCCCTGATAAGACCTCCTGTCCCCCAGGTGACTAATATGGTACCTGAGGGGGGGTTTTGTATCCCTCATCTCCCCTTCATCTCTCTTCTCAGTAACTGTTGTTCTCATTTTTGTGCCTGTGGGTGCCCAGTAATGAATACCCACTTATGAGCGAGAACATGTTATAATCTGTTTTCTGTTTCTGCTATAATGAGCTTAGAATGATTGCCTCTAGCTGCAACCATGTTGCTGCAAAGGACATGATTTCATTCCTTTTTATGACTGCATAGTATTCCATCGTGTATATGTGCCACATTTTCTTTCTCCAATCCATAATCAATGGGCACCTAGATCGGTCCCATGTTTTTGCTATTGTGAATAGTACTATGATAAACATATACGTGCAAGTGTCTTTTTGGTGGAATGATTGAAAATCATGGCATTTCTTAAATCTGACATTGGGAATGGTAAAAACTTTCCCCTAAATTGACAGATGCTGACAACCAGCCATTGCTGGTTCTGCTTACCGTTCAAAAATAATAATGGGACTGAGTGTAGTGGCTCAAGCCCGTAATTCCTGCACTGTGGGAGGACCATTTGAGCCCAGGAGTTCAAGACCAGCCTGGGCAACATAGCAAGACCTCATCTCTACAAAAAATAAAATCAATTAGCCAGACGTGGTGGTGCTCACCTGCAGTTTCAGCTACTCAGGAGACCGAGGCTGAGGCTCACCAGAGCCCAGGAGATTAAGGCTGCAGTGAACCATGATCATGCCACTGCACTCCAGCCTAGGTGACAGAGTGAGACTACAATTAAAAAAAAAAAAAACAGAAAGTGATACAACTGGGTGAATACTGTTAGTCAAAAGTGCAGTTTCCATTTAAACATGGCCAGCAGCTAATGTCGATGATTAATTCTACATATCTGTTCTTCTGTCATAATTAACCATCTCACAAGGGACATCTTAAATTCCCAAAGAGAAACACAGTGTGTACTTAAGGCCTTTAAAACAGTCACAGCCTTTTTCCCAATAATTCCACATCCAGAAATTCATGCTGAAAGGAAACAAGAAAGAATCCAAAGTATTCATTCTCTGCAATGTTCAAAATCCTTTAAAAAATCATGAACACCCTACATGCCCACCAATAGGGATATGGTTTTAAAAAAATTATTAAATGTGCCAATGAGGGAATGTTAGATAGTCGTTAAAAATTATATTTGTGGGAAACGTTTAAAAGCACACTTATGCTTTAAGGAATTCCACAAGACTTCCAAAAGGTTCACAGAAACACTAGTTAATCCCAAAGAATATCTGAGTTCCCCACATCCTTTGTCTCTTTTTTTGAAATCAGAGATGTTGTCATGTCTTGATGCTAAAATGATTAGAAAGGAATGTAATTCTCATGTAAATATATAGCCACCCACACAAAATGAATGAAATCCCATGGCCTTAGAAGGAAGTATGGTGGAGTCAAGAGTTTTGACTGTTTCTTCCCATCACCTGCTGATTCTACATCTTTTTTTTTTTTTAGTGGGAATCTCACTCTGTCGCCCAGGATGGAGTACAATGGCATGCTCACGGCCACCACAGCCTCGGCCTGCTAGGTTCTGGTCATCTTTCCACCTCAGCCTTCCAAGTAGCTGGAACCACAGGCATGCACCACCATACCCAGCTGATTTTTTTCTGATTTATTGTAGAGAAAAGATCTTGCCACGTTCCCCAGGTTGGTCTGGAACCCCTGGGCTCAGGCAAGTCTCTCACCTCTGCCTCCCAAAGTACTGGGATTACAGGTGTGAGCCACCACACCTGGCTAGATTCTACATTTTCAGTTTCATAAGCAGCTGTGGGCAGTTGTTTCAGCCTCCTGAGACAGGTAGAAAGGAAAAGGAATAAAGCCCTACAGTGAGCCAGGTGCAGTAGTACACACCTATAATCCCTCTTGAGAGGCAGAGACAGAAGAATTGCTTGACCCCAGGAGTTCGAGACAAGCCTGGGCAACATAGAAATAATTGATCTACACACACACACACACACACACACACACACTTAAAAGATTAGCCAGGCATGGTGATGATTACCTGTAGTCCCAGCTACTCAGGAGGCTGACGACAGAGGATCACCTGAGCCCAGAAGGTCGAGGCAATAATGAGCCATGATCTTGCCACTACATTGCAGCCAGCGTGACAGAGTGAGACCCTGGCTCTAAAACAAAAACAAAAAAATAAAAACCCTACAGAGGCCAGGCACAGTGGTTCACGCCTATAATCCCAGCACTTTGGGAGACCGAGGTGAAAGGATTGCCTGAACCCATGGGTTCCAGACCAGCCTGGGCACCTTGGCAAGACCTCATCTCTACCAAAAAAAAAAAAAATTACCCGAGTGTGGTGGTGCATGCCTCTAGTTCCAGCTGCTTGGAAGGCTGAGGCAGACGGATTGCCTGAGCCCAGCAGATCGAGGCTGTGGTAGCCATGAGCATGCCCCTGCACTCCAGCCTGGGTAACAGAGGAAGACTCTGACTCAAAAATAAAAAATAAAATAATAAAAAAATAAACCCTACAGTGACTTCCACACCATCCAGACTCTAGGCAGGATTTACAGTATGTAACATTATATAGACAATCATATTAACTTCTAGAGATAGAGATCCACCCATTTGGGTGGCTCTTTGGGCAAGTCTGCTTGGTGGTTGGCCTTCCAGAGCCTATGGGTTTCTGGGTTGGAGTGCGTCTAAATCACCCTGCCCATGAAGGGGAAGTTGAGAGGTGGGGTGGGGTGGGTGTTAGTTAAGAGTTACATGAATGAAAGATGGAGAGACCCTGAAAGCCAGTGGACTTTGACAGGGAGGAAAAATCTCTCATCAGGGACCAGGCGCAGTGGATCATGCCTGTAATCCCAGCTCTTTGAGAGGCCAAGGTGGGAGAATTGCTTGAGGTCAGGAATTTGAGACCAGCCTGAGGAACATAGTGAGACCTCATCTCTACAAAAACACAAAAAATTAGCCAGGCGTGTCAGTGTGTGCCTGTAATCTCAGCTATACAGGAGGCGGGGGCAGGGTTGCCTGAGCCCAGGAGGTTGAGGCTGCAGGGAGCCATGATCTTACCACCGTACTCCAGTGTGGGTGACATAGTGAGACCCTGACTCAAAATAATAATAATAATCATCATCCAGGCACAGTGGCTCACGCCAGCAATCCCAGCACTTTGGGAGGCCAAGGCAAGAGGATTGCCTGAGCTCATGGGTTCAAGACCCGCCTGGGCAACTTGGCGAGACCTCATCTCTACAATAAATTAAAAAATTAGCCGAGTGTGGTGGTGTGTGCCTGTAGTTCCAGCTACTTGGAAGGCTAAGGCTGAAGGATCACCTGAACCTAGCAGGTCAAGGCTGCGGTGACCGTCAGCGTGCCACTGTACTCCAGCCTAGGTGACAGAGTGAGACTCCAACTCAAAAATAATAATAATAATAATAATTTCTCTTAGTTTGACATTGCTATTCAGATATCTTAGTTTACACCCATCTTGTTTCCAGAGCCCTTTGGTCTAGCTTCATTCTTATTTCTTATTTATCCAGCATAGCTTTTTCATTCTTTTTAGGATAGCTGCATAGGCTACGTGGTTATCTCTGATACTACACAAACCTGAAAACAGGATATCACATTTACTTATAGCCACCAAAGAATGCACTTTACACAGCCTGGGCAACATTGCTCTACAATATATTTTTTTTAATTGGCAAGGTATGGCCGGGCTCGGTGGCTCAGCCTGTAATCTCGCGCCTTTGGGAAGCTGAGGTGAGTGGATTGCCTGAGTCCGCGGGTTGGAGACCAGCCTGGGCAACTTGGCAAGACCTCATCTCTACAATAAATTAAAAAAAAAAAAAATTAGCCGGGCGTGGTAGCGCACGCCTGTAGTTCCAGCTAG
>NW_007070817.1:27621-29445 GCF_000164805.1 Carlito syrichta | reverse complement strand
GTGCAGTGGCATGCTCATGGCCACCGCAGCCTTGACCTGCTGGGCTCAGGCAATCCTTCCCCCTCAGCCTTCCAAGCAGCTGGAACCACAGGCATGCGCTACCATGTCCAGCTAATTTTCTGATTTATTGTAGAGATGAGGTCTCACCAAGTTGCCCAGGCCGTTCTCGAAACCATAGGCTCAGGCAATCCTCTCACCTTAGCCTCCCAAAGTGCTGGGATTACAGACTTGAGCCACTGCACCCACCTTTTATTGAAAATTTTTAGGAAGATGCTGGAAAGGGTGTCAATTGCACAGTCAGCAATTTCATGAAGTTCCTATAAAGATGAAAAACCAATATACAATTCCTTGAATCTCTGAGTTAAATAACACTGCAATCAGGCATACTTTTCTGTCTGTAATGTTAACCAACATTGAGAACAATCCCAAAACTAAACAAATAAGCACAAATCTTAGCTACCTGCTCCAGGAGACACCAGCTCCTTGGAGACAAGACTGTGAAAGAGGGAAACCGTTTACTTATCAAGACTCAGCATACTTTTCAGAGCACTCTTCAAAACCCTCACTTCTCGGGTCTCCTCAATTCCCTGCTGTTGTGGCAGTACTTCTGGCCAAGCCCCACCATTGCCCGACTTGCAAGACTTTCCTTAAAATTACCCGACCAAACGCCATAAACAGGTTTCCCCAATTTTCCCATTTTGAGACACAGATAAGTTCTGTCTAGTGTTGTTCTCCTGTATTACATGAAGTCTAATAAATTTAGCTTGCATTCTGGTGTTTTTTGGGGAGATAGATAGATTTGTATTTTTTAATTTTATTTTACTTTTTGAGTCGGAATCTCACTCTGTCACCCAGGCTGGAGTACAGTGGCACACTCACAGTCACCGCAGCCTTGACCTGCTGGGCTCATGCAATCCTTCCACCTCCACCTTCCAAGTAATTGGAATGACAGGAGTGTATCACCATACCTGGCTAATTGTTTTGATTTATTGTAGAGAGGAGGTCTTGCCAAGTTGCCTAGGCTGGTCTCAAACCCTGGGCCCAGGCAATCCTCTTGCCTCAGCCTCCGCAGGTGCTGGAATTACAGGCATTTTGAACCACCACGCCCAGATCTCTAAAGCTATCAAAATAAAAAATAAAAATAATAAAGTCTTCAGCATGGAATAGAAAGGAAAGAGAAAGAAGCCAATTCAAAGGCAGTCATGCACCAGGCACAGTGGCTCACACCTATAATCCCAGCACTTTGGGAGGTGAAGACAAGAGGATTACTTGAGTTCAGGGGTTCGAGACCAACCTGAGCAACATGGCAAGACCTCATCTCTTAAATAAACAAATAAATAAAATCAGTTGGGTGTGTGGTTCCCGGCTGAGGCAGAAGGATCGCCTGAGCCCAGTAGGTTGAGGCTGTGGTGGCCTTGAGCGTGCCGCTACACTCCAGCCTGGGCGACAAGAATGAGACTCCAACTCAGAAAAAGCAAAAAAAGAGACTCCAACTCAAAAAAAAAACCAAAAAACGGTGTCACACAAAGTGTGCTAAGGAAAATCACAAAGTTCATAGAAGACAGAGTAAATAGAAGCTAGGAACCACAAGTCACAGGCCTCAGTGCTGAAAGCAGGTCAAGTGTGAGTTTCCAGACACAGAAAGAGTCCAGGAAAACTCCAAGGATTCATGCCTTTTGATGAGGAGAATAAGAATTCCTTTGGGAATTAGGAGCATAAGGAGCTGAGCGAGGTGGCTCATACCTGTAATCCCAGCATTTTGGGAAGCCAAGGCAGGAGGATTGCTTGAGAACAGGAGTTCGAAACCAGCCCAGGCAACATAAT
>NW_007070817.1:16300-27078 GCF_000164805.1 Carlito syrichta | reverse complement strand
AAGAAAGAAAGCGTTTGAACATGCTGTCGTGAGAGAACGAGGAGAAATCAGCAGACCAAAGGAGGAACAACTGGTCGGAAAAAAAGTGCTGTCCGGGAGCAGCATGCTGGAAAAGTGGCTCCAGCAGCAGCCCTGGAGAACGAGGGAGACAATGTCACTGGACTCGACGATGAGGAGAGAGACCGTGACCTTCAGAAAAGCGACATTAGCAGACATGAGTGGCCACACTTTGCTTGACACAAATTACCCAAAGATCATCCCCTCTAATCCTGTGTTTCCGGACATTGCTATCCCGACTTCTTAGGAATAATCATGTGTCAGACTCCCCACATTCCACCGGTTAACTCAAGAAAGCAGAAGAAAACTTCATCTGAGTAATAAAACTGTGGTTTTGTGGTGCACGCGATCATTTGTAAAACCACACATTTTAACACGCACACAGAAAATTCACTTTCAAGAAACACTTGTTGCCAGTTTTCTGTTTCACAAAGTGGCTCCAGGTTGAGCATCTGAAGACTGCATACTTGTGGCTGCCTTTCTGGAACTTTCTAGTGCTAAGAATGAACTCTACTCCCAGCCCCTTCTTAGGAAGATTTCTATGGACCACCATAGGTGCATTAATCCACCCATACTCTAAACATCCATGATGTTCTCAATTTTTACATCCTTATCAGAAAACCAGGCAACACTTTTGTTGGTTTTTGTTCCTGAACCAAGAGACAGCTGGTGTCTGTTTCTGAACCAAGCCTAGTTTCTGGCATCCTTTTTGGGATTTTTGTTTTTTGGGGTTTGTTTGAGTCAGAGTCTCATTCTGTCACCCAGACTGGAGTCCACTGGCACACCCACAGCCACGACATCCTCAACTTCCTGGACTCAGGTGATCCTTCCACCTCAACCTTCCAAGTAGCCGGAACCACAGGCATGCACCACCACACCCAGCTAATTTTTTTATTTATTGTAGAACTGAGGTCTTGCCAAGTTGTTCAGGCTGGTCTTAAACTTCTGAGTTCAGGAAATCCTCTCACCTGCACTCCCAAAGTGCTGGGATTACAGGTGTAAGCCACCACGCCCAGTGCTGGCATCCTTTTTGGAGGTACTGAAATTTCAGGTATCTTTGCCACATTCTTTGAACTTTACCCATCTGTCATGACAAATGTTCTCAATCCTTCTGTTCATGGATGCTTCCTTGCAGAAAGATTTATATCATTTGCAATTGGTCATGATTTTAGGCATTGTCAGGAGTCTGATTACATTACTAGAAGCTCAACTCTAAAAAATATTTGGTATTTAATACTTCTAAGGTTGGCTGGGCTTGGTGGCTCAGTCTGTAATCCCAGCACTCTGGGAAACCAAGGCAAGTGGATTGCCTGAGCCCACGGGTTCGAGACCAGCCCAGGCAACTTGGTGAAACCTTGTCTCTACAATAAATCAAAAATTAGCCAGGCATGGTAGCATGCCTGTAATTCTGGCTACTTGGAAGGCTGAGACGGAAGGATCACCAGAGTCCAGCAGATAGACACTGAGTTGGTCATAAGCATGCCACCACACTCCAGCCTGGGAAACAGAGAGAGACTCCAACTCAAAAACAAAAAAACAAACAAACAAAAACTTCTAAGATTGAATTCTACAACCAAACAAAGTAATTTTCTGGGATGGTACTGTCTCCTTCAATGAAACCGACATTCAACCCAATTTGCAGAAAATTTTCCAAATCATTAACCACCCCCAGTAAAATAATTATTTAGTCTAGCCAGTTTTGGTGGCTCACACCTGTAATCCCAGCACTTTGGGAGGTGAAGGCGACAGGATTGCCTGGTCCCAGGCATTCAAGACCACCCGAGACAACTTGGTGAGACCTCATCTCTACAATAAATAAAAAAATTAGCCAGGCGTGGTAGCACGCGCCTGTGGTTCCAGCTACTTGGAAGGCTGAGGCAGAAGGATCACCTGAGCCGGGCAAGTTGAAGCTGTGGTAGCTGTGAGCATTCCACTGCACTCCAGCTTGGGCAATAGAGTGAGATTCCTAGTCAGAAAAGGAAAAAAAGTCGTTTAATCTATACCAGTAGGTCCAGAAATGCACGGCCTGAATGACTTGTTATGTCCTTTGAACCAAGCAGTTTCATAAAGATAACTGATTTTAAACAGATACATTTCAAGTTAAATAATGCAAACAAGCAAAAGTAGTATCAGACCAGGTTCGGTGGCTTAGCCTGTCATCCCAGCACTTTGGGAGGCTGAGGCGAGTGGATTGCCTGAGCCTGTGGGTTCGAGACCAGCCTGGGCACCTTGGCAAGGCCTCATCTCTACAATAAATCAAAAAATTAGCCAGGCATGGTGGCGCATGCCTGTAGTTTCAGCTACTTGGAAGGCTGAGGCAAAAGGATCTCCTGAGCCCAGCAGGTCAAGGCTGCAGTGGCCATAAGTTTGCCACTACACTCCAGCCTGGGTGACAGAGTGGGACTCCAACTCAAAAAAAAATTTTTTAAGTAGTGTTAATATGGTTATCATTTGGGGTTCTCCAAAGAAACAGATCCAAGAGGATATAGCTCTCTAAGGATATGCAAATATGTGTATGTACGTATGTATGTGTGTATATATATATGTATTTTTTTTTTTTTTCTTTTTTTCCAGACACTCACTTCAAGGAATTGGCTTGCATGACTGTGGAGGCTAGTAGGACTGAAATTCACAGGGCAGGGGGCAGGCTGGAAACTTAGGCAGGATTTCCAGGTCACCGTCTTAGGACAGAATTTCTTCTTTCTCCAGGAAAACTCAGTTTTTGTTCAGAAGGCCTTCAACTCGTTGGGCAAGATTAATCTTTTAAAGTCAGTTGATTGTAAATATTAACCACATCTACCAAATACTTTTACAGCGACCCCTAGATTAGTGTTTGGTTGAATAACTGGGAGGCCAGGTGCGGTGGCTCATGCGTGTAACCCCAACACTGTGGGAGGCGGAGGCAAGAGATTTGCCTGAGTCTACAGGTTCGAGACCAGCCTGGACAACATGGCAAGACCTTGTCTCTACAAGAAATCAAAAAATTAGCCGAGTGTGGCAAGTGGATTGCCCGGTGGCACATGCATGTAGTTCCAGCTACTTGGAAGACTGAGGTGGAAGGATGGGTGGAGACCAGAAGGTCGACACTGGGGTAGCCGTGAGCGTGCCACTGCACTCCAACCCGGGTGACAGAGACTTTGACTAAAACAATTTTTTTTTATTAAACGTTTTTTTTCTTTTAAAATTGTGGGGTACAGTTAAGGGTTATATATACAAATATGCATCGTTCAGGCACCCTTGTTGATAAGGGGTGTGTCCCCCAAAAACACATTTTTTTAATAAAAATAAATAGTTGGGTACCATAGCCTAGCAAAATTGACACAAAGTTAACATAAAACTGACACCAAAGTTGACTGTCACAGTGTGGTCGTCCTTATGGATATGGAATATCACTCTAATATCAGCAAAGACTAAATAAATCAGAAGGGGAGGACGTTACCAAAACACTGAAAGCATAACTCCTGCTGTGCAAGAGAAGATCATCTAATACTAGAAACTGAGTCTTTGGCTGCATGCTGTGGCTCATGCCAGTAATCTCAGTACTTTAGGAAGCTGTAGTGGGAGAATCAGTTGAGTCCAGGAGTTCAAGACCGGCCTGGGGAAGAGCAAGACCTCACCTCTACAAAAAATAAAAGAATAAACTGGATGTGGTGGCAGACATCTGGAGTCCCAGCTACTTGGGAGGCTGGGGCAAGAGGATCGCCTGAGCCCAGGAGTTCAAGGCTACCATGAGTAGTGGTGATTGTGCCACTGCACTCCATCCTGGACAGAGTGGGACCCCAACTCAACACAACCACAAAAGAAACTGATAGTGATGGATAATTGCATACATATGCATACGCTTGCCAGGCGCAGTGACTCACGCCTATAATCCCAGCACTTTGGGAGGTGGAGGTGAAAGGACTGCCTGAGCCCACAGGTTCGAGACCAGTCTGGTCAACTTGGTGTGATCTCATCTCTACAATAAATAAAAAAAAAAAAATAGCCAGGCATGGTGGCGCATTCCTGTTGTTCTAGCTACTCGGAAGGCTGAGGTGGAAGGATCACCTGAGCCCAGCAGGTCGAGGTTGCGGTGGCCGTGAGCGTGCCACTGCACTCCAGCCTGGGCGACAACTCAAAAATTGTAATCATAATAACAATATGCATATGCTATAACCACATGAACAGTAGAGAGATATCTGTGTAGGCCCAAAAACAAAGCACAGGTTAATGCACTGATGTTAGCCATTTATACTCCTGTCCTCAAAGGCAATCATCACTTGTTTCAAGTAAACCATACCACAGTAATGAAAGATTCTATGTTAGGTGAAACGACCTCTAATTATGCAGACTGCAATTTGACCCAGATGTGAAATAGTTTTCTGTTGTCAAGGTATATAAGGCATAGGGGTTTTGGGGCGGAGGTTGTTTGTTTGTTTGTTTATTGTAGAGATGAGATCTTACCAAGTTGTCCAGGTTGGTCTCGAACCCATGGGCTCAGGCAATCCTCTCACCTCAGCCTCCCAGAGTGCTGAGATTATAGGCATGAGCCACCGTGCCCGGCCGCTGGTAATTTTTTTTTCTTATGGTACTGTATAAAATAATTATGAAGCAACTTGCTGATATTCTTCCCAACTTCCCAAGTGGCTTTATCATATAAAAGTGCTATAATTAAGGACATTTTCTTTTTTTTTGAGTTGGAGTCTCACTCAGTCGCCCAGACTAGAGTGCAGTGGGCACTCCCGGCCACCACAGCCTCGACCTGCTGGGCTCCAGTGATCCTTCCTCCTCAGCCTTCCAAGTAGCCGGAATTACAGGCATGTGCTACCAAGCCTGGCTGATTTTTTAATTTATTGTTGAGATGAGGTCTCGCTGCCCAGGCAGGTCACGAACCCGCAGGCTCAGGCAATCTACTCACCTCAGCCTCCCAAAAGCGCGGGATTACAGGCTGAGCCACCGAGCCCGGCTAAGGACATTTTTTTTTAGGAGGATTAAAAAAAGTTGTTAGAATGGTTAGACTCACTTTTATTTTTTATTCTAGTTATCATATTTTTTTACACCCCGGCTTCACTTCTTTTTTATCCACTTATGTCTTAAAAAGGAAATTACCCTTGGAAAACTAAAACTATCAAACCCTAATCTCTTGTTTTGAGACTTGTGGTGGTTAATTTTACATGTCAACTTGGCTAGGCTATAGTGCCCAGTTGTTTGGTCAAACTGCAGTAGGTATTTATGGATGCTATTAACATTTAAAAAACATACTTTGAGTAAAACTGATTCTCCTCCATAACATGATGGATCTCATTTAATCATGTGGAGGCTGTAAGGGAAAGTCTGTGTTTTTTCAGTCTTAAGAATTCTCTTCAAGACTACAATACAGAAATCCTGTTTGAGTTTTTAACCTGTTACAACAGGATTCAGATTCAAGAATACAACATCTGGCCAAGTGTGATGGCTCACGCCTGTGATCCCAGCGCTTTAGGAGGCCAAAGAGGGAGGATCGCTCAAGCCCAGGAGTTTGAGACCAGCCTGGGCAACATAGCAAGACTCTGTCTCTCCAAAAAAATAAAAAAATTAGCCATGCATGGTGGTGCATGTCTGTAGTCCCAGGTACTTGGGAGGATGAGGTGGAAAGATTGCCTAAACCCAGGAGGCCGAGGCTGCAATGAACTCTGATGATGCTGTTGTACCCCAGCCTGGGCAACAAACTGAGACTCTGACTCAAAAAGAAAAAAAAAAAGACTGCAGCATCAACTTTTAGCCAAATTTTCACCCTGCCAGCCAGACATGGTGGCTCACACCTGTAATCCCAACGCTTTGGGAGGCGGAGGAAAGAGGATTGTCTAAACCCAGAGGTTCGAGACCAGCCTGGGCAACTTGGCAAGATCTCATCTCTACAATAAATCAAAAAATTAGCCAGGTGTAGTAGCACACACCTGTAGTTCTGACTACTTGGAAGGCGGAAGGATCATCTGAGCCCAGCAGGTGGAGGCTGTGGTGGCCATTAGCATGCCACTGCACTTCAGCCTGGGCAACAGAGTGAGATTCCTACTAAAAAAAATAAAAGATTCCACCCTACCAATTTGGGGCCTGCCAGCCTTTAGAATTGTGTGAGCCAATTCCAATGAACCAATCAATGCATAAATATATGTATCTCTGTATTTACATATGAGTGTGTGTGTATGTGTGTGTGTATGTGTGTGTGCTGTTTCTCTGGGAACCGTTACTAACACAAGCTTCTTCCTTAGTTTTCTCACAGATTTTTTATTTATTTTTCTTGGTTTTACAAAATTGAACAGTTCTAGAGAGTGGTACATTTGAGTTGGAAATGCTTTTGAGCAGAAATGGAATTGAAAAATTGATCTGAGAATTCCATCTCTCCTTAGGCCCCAGCTGGTATATTGGAAAGAGACCTGACCTTGAGGGAAGTCCTAGATCAAGGTGCTGGCTGATTTGGTACACAGCCTTCTTGCTCTGTCCTGACATAGCAGAAAGAGAGGAGGAAGAGAGAGAGAGAGAGAGAGAGAGAGATGTAGAGGGAGGGAGGGAGGAAGAGGGAGAGAGAGAGAGAGACTCATAAATATTTTAGACAAGAGATCCAACTTATTGTAACAAAAGAAAAATCTTTGTTTAAATACCTGCTTTTCCATTAACTAGATAATTCATGTCAGTGGTGTGACATCCCTGAAGTTTTAAACCTGAGAGGGCTGGCACATATAGATCTTCCTCTGTTTGCCCTTCAGGGAGCCACATCCCTGTTCATTCATAGACTATAGTTGGCGAGACTGGATATGCTCTGTTCTCCTTCCAAATGCGGCTTCCTTAGTGCTCAAGGCTTGTCAGGTAGTGGATCCGGGCCAGTCTAAATGAATGCCAGGTGTTCAACATGGAGCCTACACGCCCAAGGCTGGAAGGGATAAAGACTTGCTGTGGTGTAACCTGGAAGCCAAAAGAACATGGTAACTTGGGTTTGTCACCTGGGACTGCCTAGGATCACTCTATTATGACAGTTTCTTAGGGTCTGCTCCTGTAGAGATATTCGATCAATTGGCATTCGCCTAATTAGCAATCTGAGCATTACCAATGTTAAGGAATCGGGGACAAGCCTAGTGGATGTTTAACGAGATGAACATTAGTCTCTTGCGAGAGACTGCTTTATTGATAAGGTTTTGCTGAAACAGGTAAGATTTGCCCTGTTGCCAAGGCAACCTGCCTACAGGAATAACCAATCTATATATCATTCCAGTAAGTGGTCTTCGCAATTTAATAAAGGGAAAAACAAATGTAGCTATGAATGCACATCAGAGAGAAGACAGCAAAATTAAATACAGAAAGGAAAACGATCATGCCTGGGATGGTGGGGGCTGGGTTCCAAGATTAGAATTAAACATTGCTACTCTCAGGTCAGGTGGGGTGGGGCACGCCTGAAATCCCCTTGCTTTGGGAGGTCAAGGCAGGAGGATCCTTTGAGGAGTCTGAGGCTGCAGTGAGCTATGATCATGCCACTGCACTCCACCTTGGGGAGCAGAGCAAGACCCCATGTCTACAAAACACAAAACATCACTTTCCCAGAAGAAAGACAACTCTAGGGGGAATACAAAAGAAACGTAAGTAGCAAACAATCTTCCCCCTTCTCACTTTACCTGCTAACCTCATTTTTGGCTCTCCCCTTTCTGGCCTCATTGGACTTCTTGCCATTTCTCCAGTGTGCTTTGCTAGTTCCTGCCTTGTCTCTACATCTGCTGTTTTGTCTAATTGAAAACCTCTTTCCAACCGGGCACGGTGGCTCACACCTGTCATCCTACCACTTTGGGAGGTGGAGGCAAGAGGATTGCCTGAGCTCAGGAGTTCAAGACCAGCCTGAGCAACATGGCAAGACCTCGTCTCTACAATAAATAAATAAAAAATCATCAGGGCGTGGTGGCACATGCCTATCGTTCCAGCTACTTGGAAAGTTGAGGTGGAAGGATTACCTGAGCTCAGCAGGTAGAGGCTGTGGCGGCTGTGAGCATGCCATGCACTCTAGGCTGGGAGACAGCGTGAGACTCCAACTCAAAAAAAAAAAATGTGCATACGTTTTTTGGCACCCCTAGTATGTGTGTGTGTGTGTGTGTGTGTGTGTGTGTGTGTGTGTGTGTGTGTGTGTATGCTTAAAGTTAGCAGTTTTAATTAATTTTTTTGAGTTGGAGTCTCACTCTGTTGCCTAGACTAGAATGCAAGGGCATAATCACAGCTCACTACAACCTCAAACTCCTGGTTCAAGCAATCCTCCTGCGTCAGCCTCCCAGGTGGTTGGGGACAATAAGTGCATGTAACCATGCCTGGCCTATTTTTTTAATTTTTTTTTTATAGAGACAAGATCGTACTAGGTTGCCTGGGCTGGTCTTGAACTTCTGGGCTCAAGCAATACTACTGCCTCGGCCTCCCAAAGTGCTAGGATTACAGACATGAGTCACTGAGTCCAGTCTTCTAACTAATGTTCTCAATTAAGTTTGAGTTTAATTAATGTTATTTAATAGGTATTCTAAATTATTATTATCTTTTTCAGTCGAAGTCTCACTCTGTCGCCCAGGCTGAAGTGTAGTGGCATGGTCATGGCCACCACAGCCTCAACCTGCTGGGCTCAGGTGATCATTCCACCTCAGCCTTCTAGTATCTGGAATTTCAAGCATGTGCCATCAAACCTGGCTAATTTTTCTTTTTCTTTTTTTTTTTTTTGAGTTGGAGTCTCACTCAGTCATCCAGACTGGAGTGCAGTGGCTGCTCCCGGCCACCGCAGCCTCGACCTGCTGGGCTCCGGCGATCCTTCGAAGCGCCTCAGCCTTCCGAGTAGCCGGAATTACAGGCACGCGCTACCACGCCCGACTGATTTTTTGATTCATTGTAGAGATGAGGTCTCGCTGCCCAGGCGGGTCTCGAACCCGCGGGCTCAGGCAATCCACTCACCTCAGCCTCCCAAAGTGCTGGGATTACAGGCTGAGCCACCTAGCCTGGCTAATTTTTCTTGATTTATTGTAGAGATGAGGTCTGGCCAATTTACCCAGGCTGATCTTGAACCCATGAGCTCAGGCAATCCTCTCACCTCAGTCTCCCAAAGTGCTGGGATTTTAGGCCCAGCTGTCTGGTTGATAATCTAAATTCTAAGGTTTGTCTGGTGGAGAAGAATGCTACCTGGTATCCACCCTCAATAAAGCCTTCTTAGATGTCACTTGCTGCCATCATTCATCTGGCCTGTGTCTGAACTCCTAAGTGATGTCTGATACAGTTGGCACCCACAGTTTTGCATTAGATTTCACACTTTCATGTCTTACTCTATTTTTTTTTTTTTTTTTTTGCTTAAGTACACATTTGCAATCTTCAGTTTGATTTAAGTGTCTGAAGACAAATCTTGGAACTTTTACTTTGATCTCTGGTAATACCTGTAACATTGCTGGGCATTTTGCCAGTACCCAATATATACACGTGTTAGTTTCACTTGAAAGGAATAAGGGTCAGGCGTGGAGGCTCACACCTGTAATTCCAACACTTTGGGAAGTAGAGGCTAGAGGATTGCCTGAGCAATAAATCAAAAATTAGCTGTACATGGTGGTGCACACCTGTAGTTCCATCTACTTGGAAGGCAGAGGTAGAAGGATCGCCTGAGCCCAGCAGGTCGAGGCTGCGGTGATTGTGAGCAGTGCGCCACTGTACTCCAGCCTGGGTGACAGAGTGAGACTCCAACTCAAAAACACCCAAAACAACAACAAAAGAAAGGAATAAGAAAATATGGCCGGGCTTGGTGGCTCAGCCTGTAATCCCAACACTTTAGGAGGCCAAGCGGGGGTAGATTGTCTGAGCCCACGGGTTCAAGACCAGCCTGGGAAACTTGGTAAGACCTCATCTCTACAATAATCAAAAAATTAGCCAAGCATGGTAGCGCGTGCCTGTAGTTCCAGCTGAGGCGGAAGGATTAACTAAGCCCTGCACATCGAGGCTGCGGTGGCCATGAGTGTGCCACTGCACTTCAGCCTGGGCGACAGAGTGAGACTCTGACTCAAAAGCACAAACAAAAACAAAAAACACATGGAAGAGCAATGATTTGGCCACAGTCATTCCATGATATCATCCCTTTTGCCAATCTGTCATAAAGCTGCTTAAACTTAGTAACTGCAGCATTGAAGGAGTTAGACAGAAATAAGGCATTGAAACAGGTTGCACAAAAGAAGTGCTGCAGGATCCTTGGTTTTGCATGTGAAAACCATAATTTCAGTTCAGTAAAAATGAGTCTAGGCCAAGCACAGTGGCTCATGCTTGTAATCCCAGCACTTAGGGAGGCTGAGGTGGGAGGACTACTCGAACCCAGGAGTTAGACCAGTCTAGACACAAAATGAGACCTAAGGATATGGGAAGCCTCTACAGGCTGAAAAAAAAGTAAAGAGACAGATTCTGGAGGCTTCAGAATGAATGCAATCCCGCTGCCACCTTTTTTATTTTTATTTTTATTTTTGAATTGGGGATCTCACTCTGTTGCCCCGAGTGGAGTGCAGTAGCACAGTCGTGGCTCACCACAGCCTCGACCTCTAGGATGCAGGTGATCCTGACACCTCAGCCTCCCAGGTAACTGGGATTATAGGCACATGCCACCACACACAGCTAATTTTTAAAAATTTTTTTGTGAAGACGAGGTCCGCGGGTTCGAGACCCACCTGGGCAGCGAGACCTCATCTCTACAATAAATCAAAAAATCAGCCGGGTGTGGTAGC
>NW_007070817.1:13686-16280 GCF_000164805.1 Carlito syrichta | reverse complement strand
GCCACTGCACTCCAGTCTGGGCGACAGAGTGAGACTCCAACTCAAAAAAAAAAAAAGGACGAGGTCTTGCTATGTTGCCCAGGTTGGTCTCGAACAATCCTCCTGCCTTAGACTCCCAAAGTGCTGGGATTTGAGCCACCTTGATTTTACCCCCAAGACACAAATTTGGACTTCTGGCCTCCACAACTATAAGATAATAAATGTGCGTTTTTCAAGTCACTAAGTTTGTGGTAATTTTTTGCAGCAGCAATAAAAAGCTAATATAGTTGTGGAATTCTCCAGACAGCATAAAAGTGTTCAAAATGTATGAGCAGTCAGAAAGCATGGAAATTGCCCAACACCTGGTGATCTTACATTTTCTACCTCTATTTTCCTCCTTTTACTCAAACTCCAACACTGACATACTTTGGTGATTCTTATAATCAGGCTACAGACAACCCGCATTTGTCAGGTGAAATGATGAATTCTCTGTTTGGCTTCAATCATCAACTCACCAACTGTCATGAGTGGCTTTGTGTATATCTGTTCAATTTTCTTAGGTTGATTTTTACTTCTTAGAAGACAGGGCTCTTGGGCTTTGCAGACATTCAAGACCAAAATACAGAATTCAAGCCTTAGTTCTTCCTAACAACAGCAGCAGTTACAAAGTGGCACAGTAGCTCTTCTCATACTTTTTTATTAGAAAACAAGAACTTAGCCGGGCTCGGTGGCTCAGCCTGTAATCCCGCGCCTTTGGGAGGCTGAGGTGAGTGGATTGCCTGAGCCCGCGGGTTCGAGACCCGCCTGGGCAGCGAGACCTCATCTCTACAATAAATCAAAAAATCAGCCGGAAGTGGTAGCGCATGCCTGTCATTCCGGCTACTTGGAAGGCTGAGGTGGAAGGATCGCCGGAGCCCAGCAGGTCGAGGCTGCGGTGGCCTGGAGCGGCCATTGCACTCCAGTCTGGGTGACAGAGTGAGACTCCAACTCAAAAAAAGAAAAAAAAAGAAAACAATAACTTTTTGTCTATATTTAAAAATTAACCTGGGTGAGGCATGGTGGCTCATGCCTATAATCCCAGTCTTCTGGGAGGCTGAGAGGAGACGATTGCTTGAGCTCGGAAGTTTGAGACCAGCCTGGACAACATAGCAAGACCTCTCTACAAAAATAATAATAATAATAATAATAATAAGGGTTAGGCGCGGTGGCTCACGCCTATAATCCCAGCACTTAGGGAGGCCTACGTGAGAAGATTGCCTGAATCTACAGGTTTGAGACCAACTTGGGCAATTTGGCAAGACCTCGTCTCTACAATACATCAAAAAATTAGCCAGGTGTGGTGGTGCACACCTGTAGTCCCAGCTACTCGGAAGGCTGAGGTGGTAGGATCGCCTGAACCCAGTAGTTTGAGGCTGTTGTGGCTGTGAGCATGCCACTGCACTCCAGCCTGGGCAATAGAGTGAAATTTCAACTAAAAAAGAGAAAGAAAGAAAAACAGCAGCTACAAAATGGTAGAATAGCTCTTCTGATTTTTTTATTAGAAAACAAGAACTTTTTGTCTGTATTTAAAAATTAACCTGGGTGAGGTATGGTGACTTGTAATCCCAATCCTCTGGGAGGCTAAGAGGGGAAGATTGCTTGAGCTTAGGAGTTTGAGACCAGCCTGGACAACATAACAAGACCTTTCTCCAATAAAATAAAATAGGGGCTGGGTGTGGTAGCTCACACCTATAATCTCAGCATTTTGGGAGGCTTAAGTGAGAGGATTACCTGAGCCCACAGACTTGAGACCAGCCTGGGCAAGCTAGCAAGATCTCATCCATAAATACATCAAAAAAAGTAGCTGGATGTGGTGGTGCACACCTGTAGTTCCAGCTACTTAGAAAGCTGAGGTGGAAGTATTGCCTGAACCCATCAGGTTGAGGCTGTGGCGTGTGGAGTGGAGGCTGCACTCCAGACTGGGCAACAGAGTGAGACTCACAACTCAAAAAATTAAATTACATTACCCTAGTATAATATAAATCTTCTTACAGGAATAAAAATAATAACAAGGGCTACTTTAACTGTTTAGCTAGTGCTTGATTTTCTATGACAAACTAATAAACTATGACAATAAAAATAATTTTTTATATCTTAGAAAAATTTTATTTACCCCAGGATAAGTAAAACACATTGCTTTCAGCAATGAACTTATGGTTGCATTTGTGCATTTAATTGATAAAAGATGGATTCTAATGTAAATACAAATTATATTTCAAGCATGCATTTGTTAGTCAATCATTTGGAACTCAAAATTTATTATAGTAAAAATATGATTATTAACATATAGCAATTGGCTAGGCACTGTGGCTCATGCCTGTAATTCTAACTTTGGGAAGCTGAGGTCAGAGGATCCCTTGAGGCCAGAAGGTCTAAATCATTCTGGTTAATATAGCAAGACTCCCTGTCTACACAAAAAAAAGTTTAAAAAAAAAATTAGCCGGGCTCAGTGGCTCAGCCTGTAATCCCGCACCTTTGGGAGGCTGAGGTGAGTGGATTGCCTGAGCCCGCGGGTTCGAGACCCACCTGGACAACGAGACCTCATCTCTACAATAAATCAAAAAATCAGCCGGGCG
>NW_007070817.1:5534-13076 GCF_000164805.1 Carlito syrichta | reverse complement strand
AGGAAGGAAGGAAGGAAGGAAGGAAGGAAGGAAGGAAGGAAGGAAGGAAGGAAGGGTAACAATAATTGTAACCACATTGTAACAAACAGAGACAGCATTGTCTTTGTAGAAGTCAGTGTGTGAACTCCACTCAGTGAGGGATTAGTCTTGTCCAAAAGATAATTTGAAGAGCACATAACAGGGTGTACCCTAAAGGAAGCAATAATTTAGGGTAACAAGGGATCTGAGAGCATGGTGGCTCAGACCTGTAACCCCAGCACTTTGGGAGACTAAGGCAGGAGGATTGCTTGAGTTGAAGACCCACCTGGGCAACATAGCAAAGCCCTATCTCAGTAAAATAAAATGTGTGAAAACATTTTTTTTTTTAAAGAAAAGACACAGAGAGATGGCACCGGGTCTAGGGCTGTGTGTGGAAAGGGACTTTTGGACTCAGGGAAAAAGCAAACACCTTTTGAGGTGTTTTATCTTGTTTTTGGCTAACTCCTTGGGTGTGGGTGGGTTATTTTGTGATGGGGGAGGGGAAGTGAGGTAAGTAGGTATTAAGTGCCACATGGAGCTTGGCATAAGGCCAAAACAGGCCCTAAGTAGATGTCGCCACATATCTAGGCTCCACTCTGTGATGACATATTTCAGTAAGAACAAAGATAGGCATTCTTGAGACTCCAGCTGTTAGGCACACAGTGGGTGGGTGAATCTCAAATTATTCCTTTGTTTTTGCAGTCTCAAATAAAAACTCTCCTTCAAGGAAGAAAAAGCAAATACCTCAGCCAGAATGGTGGCTCACACCTATAACCCCGGCACTTTGGGAGGCAGAGGCAAGAAGATTGCCTGAGTTCAGAGGTTTGATACCAGACTGGGCAACTTGGTGAGACTTCATCTCTACAATAAATCATAAAATTAGCCAAACGTGGTGGCGTGTGCCTGTAGTTCCAGCTACTTGGAAGGCTGGGACGGAAGGATCTCCTGAACCCAGCAGGTCCAGGCTGCAGTGGGGCCGTGAGTGTGCCACTGCACTCCAGTCTAGGTGGCAGAGTGAAACTCCAACTCAAAAAAAATAAATAAAAGGTGCTGTGTGTGTGTGTGTGTGTGTGTGTGTGTGTGTGTGTGTGTGTGTGTGTCTTGGAAGCTACTTGGAAGGCTGAGGTGGAAGGATTGCCTGAGCCCAGCAGGTCGAGGCTGTAGTGGCTGTGAGCATGCCACTGCACTCCAGTCTGGATGACAGAGTGAGACTCTGACTCAAAAATAAAATAAAAATAAAGTTGAAGCTAATGCTCATTAACCATTCTGAAAATCCTGGAACTCTTAAGAATTACACTATATTAGCTGGGCATGGTGGTGCATGCCTGTGGTTCCAGCTACATGGAAGGCTGAGGTGGAAGGATCGCCTGAGCCCAGCAGGTCGAGGCTGTGGTGGCCGTGAACGTGCCACTGCACTCTAACCTGGGCAACAGAATGAGATTCGTACTCAAAATTAGTTAATTAATTAATTAATTGGTTAATTAATTAATTTAACTTAATTAAGAAATGGAGAGAAATTTCTGTTCCCTTGTGGACCTCTGAGCCATGATGTATATAAAAGTAAATAGAACTTGAAAACTGCTATATCCTCAGTCTTCAGCTAATACTACAACAGCGTTTGCAGTGGCTCATGCTTGTAATTTCAGCACTGTGGGAGGCCGAGGCAGGAAGATTGCTTGAACCCAGAAGTTTGAGACCAACCTGGGCAACATAGCGAGACCTCGTCTCTACAAACCATCAAAAAATTAGCCAGGTGTGGTGGTGCATACATGCCTGTAGTCCCAGTTACCCAGGAGGCTGAGGCAGGAGGATTGCCTCAGTCCAACAGGTAGAGGCTGCAGTGAGCTGTGATCGTGCCACTGCACCCAAGCCTGGACAACAGACTAAGATATCAACTTTTAAAAAAGGAAAAAATATATATATAGTATATATATATATAGCAGGGTTGCAAGGCTTCCCAAGAGCTAGACCACATCTTGAGCCCTACGTGTGCTCACGGTCCCTGCACAGTGGGTTGCTCACCCCAACTCATCAACAAGTCTTGTTCATGTTACCTTCACACCTAACCCCAAATGTGTCTGCTTCTCTACTTTGCCACAATTTCCAGGCTCAAGTCACCATCATCTCACACCTAGGTTGGTGACTCCCAAAACCTTTTCTTCACACACATCAATAGAATACTTCTGAACACATACCACCTCCATTATGTATACTGATTTATTTATGAATAATTTATGCACGATGGTATCTATACATTAAGCATATTGTAATATGTAAATACAAAGTCTTTTTTATTTATTTTTATTTTTTATTTTTTTTGAGTTGGAGTCTCACTCTGTCACCCAGACTGGAGTGCAGTGGCCACTCCCGGCCACTGCAGCCTCAACCTGCTGGGCTCCCACGATCCTTCCACCTCAGGCTTCCAAGTAGCTGGAACTACAGGCGCGCGCTACCACGTCCAGCTAATTTTTAATTTTATTGTAGAGATGAGGTCTCACCAAGTTGCCCAGGCGGGTCTCGAACCCGCGGGCTCATTCAGTCTACTCACCTCAGCCTCCCAAAGTGCTGGGATTACAGGCTGAGCCACCGAGCCCGGCTCTTGCTCTTTTTTATTTTTTTGAGTTGATAGGCTGGAGTGCAGTGGCATGTTCACGGCCACCGCAGCCTCAACCTACTGGGCTCAGGCGATCCTTCTGCCTCAGTCTTCCAAGTAGCTGGAACTACAGGCAAACCACCATGCTCGGCTAATTTTTTAATTTATTGTAGAGATGAGATCTCACCAAGTTGTCCAGGCTGGTCTCAAACCCGTGGGCTCAGGCAATCCTCTCGCCTCAGTGAGAGATGGCATGAGCCACCACTCCCAGCCTAATACAAAGTCTTAAAAAGGAAGCTTAGGCCAGGTTCATGTCTCTTGCCTATAATCACAGCACTTTGTGAGACTGAGGCAGAAAGATTGCTTGAGCCCATGAACTCAAGACCAGTCGGGCAATATAGGGGATCTCATGTCTACAAAACCAAAGCAAATCAGAAAATTAGCCAGGTGTGGTGGCACATGCCTGTAGCCCCAGCTACTCGGGAGGTTGAGGTGAGAGGATTGCCTGAGCCTAGGTGGTTGGGACTGCAAGGATCCGTAATCATGCCACTGCACTCTAACCTGAGTAACAGACTAAGACTCTGATTTCCTCCCAACTTCCCCCAAAAAATAAAGAAAAAGTTTAAATATATACCATTATTGTTTGAATGTTTGTGTTTCGCCCACCCCAACCAGAATTCCTGTGTTGAAACCTAACCCCCAAAGTGATGGCATTTATTAGGAAGTGGGACTTCTGGGAAGTAATTAGGTCATGAGGGTGGAGCCCTCATCATGAGATCAGTGAGTGCCCTTACAAAAGAGGCCCCAGGCCAGGTGCGGTGGCTCATGCCTATAATCCCAGCACTTTGGGAGGCCAAGGCTCGGAGGTCTGAGCACATGGCTTTGAGACCACTCTGAGCAATTTGGCAAGACGGGCGTGGTGGTGCATGCCTGTATTTCCAGCTACTTGGAAGGTTGAGATGGAAGGATCACCTGAGCCCAGGAGGTCGAGGCTGCAGTGACCATGAATGTGCCGCTGCACTCCAGCCTGGGTGACGGAGTGAGACTTCGACTCAAAAAAATAGACATTTGGTGAACTGTTGATTCGAAGTCAGCTGAGTTGTATTAAGCCTATTTTTATCAATTCCTTCTCTCTGGCAACCTATGGGGGAGAAAAAAAAGTAGGTGACTTTACAGAAGTAGCCTGAGAAGGCTCTGATTTCTTTGAAACACCTACAAGCAAAGAAGTTTGAGTCTAACAAGAGGATCATAGGTTTCCAAAAATAAATGTCGTTTTAAAAACAGGCAAGCTGCCATGTTTTGTAACTGAGCTCTAAATCCCGTTACTGAGGCCTTTCTAGGAAACCCCAATGATCTGCATCTCATTCAAGGGTCTCTAATTGGGTGTGTTCTCAAAGAGACTTAAAATAAATAACAGACCTTATCTTATTTGAATCATAGCCAAACCATGTCATTTGAAGGAGATAAGTCTCCCATGAAAGATACCACATTGGAAGAAAAATGTGGAACTTTTCTCTGTTCCTGACCAAGATAGGTGAGAACAAAACATTAGCTCATATGTTTCTGTTTCAAAGAATTAAAGTTTGAGAGAGCTAGCCTTATGGAATACAAATATCCAGAAAATTGTTAAAATAAACAGTCAAAGGCATAACTATGCCAGAGGAGTTCAATGTCTGGTTCTATATTGTTAGTTTTCAGGCAGAATTCCCATTCAAACACTTGAATTATATGCGGTGAAGCAAAATGAAAATTTTTTTTTTTTTAATCAGAGTCTCACTCTGTCACCCAGGCTGGAGTGCACTGGAAAGCTCACAGCCACTGCAACCTCGACCTGCTGGGCTCAGGCGATCCTTCTGCCTCAGCTTTCCAAGTAGTTTGAACCACAGGCATGCACTACCACGCGCAGCTAATTTTGATTTGTTGTAGAGATGAGGTCTTGCCAAGTTGTCCAGGTTAGTTTCGAACCTACGGGCTCAGGCAATCCATTTGACTCGACCTCCTAAAGTGCTGGGATGACAGGCTGAGCCACCAAGCCCAGTCAAAATTTTTTTAAATACAAAATTGTATATTCTTATGTGTTTAAACTTCAGTCACCTTCAAAGTACTCTCTGATGCAATACGCCTATCAAGACACATGATAGGTCTTGATAGTTTTTTTTTTAAGATATGAGGTACAGTTTAGGGTTAGGTATACAAATGCAGGTACCCTTCAGAATGAAAATTTAATATCATAATCACCTCCAAGCAAAATTGTATAGCAGGAATTTGAAGTCCATGTCCCCAATCTTGTTTTTTGAGTTGGAGTCTGACTCTGTTGGCATGGTTGGAGTACAGTGGCACGCTCAAGCAGTCTCAACCTGCTGGGCTCAGGTGATCCTTCTGCTTCAGCTTTCCAAGTAGCTGGAACTACAGGCACACGCCACCATACCCAGCTAATTTTTCTTGATTTATTGTAGAGACGAGGTCTTGCCAAGTTGCCCAGGCTGGTCCACCACATCCAGTCTATGTTCTTAATCTTATTCACACACATACACACATATTCATGCACATCCATTACCCAACTTTGAAAAACTGAAGGCCAAGGTGAGAGGATTGCCTGGGCTCGAGACCAACCTGAGCAACTTGGCAAGTCCTCATCTCATCTCTACAATAAACCAAAAAATTAGTCGGGCACAGTGGTACGTGCCTGTAGTTCCAGCTACTTGGAAGGCTGAGGTAGAAGAATCACCTGAGTCCAACAGGTCAAGGCTGCGGTGGCCATGAGCATGCCACTGCACTCCAGCCTGTGTGACAGAGTGAGACTCCAACTCAAAAAAAAAAATTGAGAAACCACTTGTTATGATTTATTAACATTTTAATATAAATGTATATATGTCTTAAATCTTGAAGAAATATTTGTATCTGTCTCTTTTTAACCACAGAATAAAATATTTTGTCTCTGACAGAAGCATCTTGATATTGAGCATGGAGCTGAGGGTGTTAATTTGGAATTAGAAACCTGTCTCTTTCCAGAAATCACAGCATTTGAGTAGCTACTCACTTACCTGAAGTGTGTCACCTCAGAAAAACAGAAATTCTGCTCTCATCACCCAGTCTGATGGAACCCTTAACAGAAACATCGACTCAAGACCTTCCACCTGCAGTCAGGAAACACAAACACACCCACACCCTCATCCACACTCTTTTGACTAACAGCTCAGATAATGCCATGAGTTCTATATCAATTCCTCAATTATTCAGTCTGACTGTACTTCAGTGAAAACAAAGACATTTCTATGCTTTCTCCCAGAAAAAAGCACTTGTCACAAACTATTATGACTTTTTAGAAATCCAGTGATTTTCAGCAATCTCAAAGCTACTGAGAACACAGCCTAGGAAGAGTTTCTTTCTTTTCTTTTCTTTTTTTGAGTTGGAGTCTCACTCTGTCACCCAAACTGGAGTGCAGTGACACATTCACGACCACTGCAGCCTCAACTTGCTGGGCTCAGATGATCCCTCTGCCTCAGTCTTCTAAGTAGCTGGAATTACAGGTGTGCACCACCACACCCAGCTAATTTTTTGATTTATTATAGAGATGAGGTCTAGCCAAGCTGCCCAGGCTGATCTTGAACCCTTGGGTTCAAGCAATCCTCTTGCCTCCCAAAGTGCTGGGATTACAGGCATGAGCCACCGCACTCAGTCAGAAGAGTTTCCCTACATGGTTTCACACGACCTGCAGACTCACCCACACTCTGACTTCCACCCCGGCGATCAGAGCAGGTTTGCAAGCAGAGTCTTCAATTTGGGACTGTTTCAAGACTCCAAATAAGCCTCTTGAGACTCCTACCTCTGCCTCTCAGTTACCGCCATCTCTTTAGTAGAAATCTACTCCAGCACCACCTCATTGTCTGCCACAGTGTTGATGCCTGGCTAGGCGCAGTGGCTCACACCTGGAATCCCAGCACTTTGCAAGACCAAGGCAGGAGGACGCTTATAGTCCAGGAGTTCAAGATTAGCCTGGGCAACAAATTGAGACCTTGTTTCAACAACAAAAAATCAAAAAATAAACCAGGTGTGGTGGCGTGTGCCTATAATCCCAGCTACTCAGGAGGCTGGGGTGGAAGGATCACTTGAGCCCAGGAGGTCAAGGCTGTGGTGAGCTGTGATCATGCCACTGCACTCCAGCCTGGGCAAGGGAGACCCACAAACTCGAACAAGTAAACCAACAAGGAATGTAGATACCTAATGAGGGCAGAGCAATGGAGATATGCTATTGGGCCCAGGAATCAGGAGGGACCAACAGAGCCCTGCTCTTAAATTTTAAACTTTGGAACCACAGACAATCTTTCCCTTCTTTACAGCACAGCTGCAAGTTGCAGACCAAGAACTTCCAGAAGTCCTGTTGGCTGCCTTGTAAAGAAAACCAGTCTGAATGGATGAGGCCAATGAACAGAGAGAGAGCAACAGACATGAGGAATTAACAGGAAAAATCCTGGTGGAATTTGTAACTTGCATCCAGCTGTACCCACATGCTTGCCCTTCCTCAAGCTACATAAGGCTTGCTGGAAACTCCTCTCTTGGCCTAAGCTATGATTGAGTTGGAGTTCTATAGTTCTGTGATGGAAGGGTTCTAAATACCCTAGTGTCTGTACTGTTTTCTCAACCACATCATAAAAGTCTTGAGGAGAAGGGCCCCTCTCCTATTGTTTCGGTGACCTCCATGGTGTCACCATGGCATTTAGTACACAAAAGGCAATCTGACCATGTACCAATGATTTCCTGATAATATGCTCAGCATCTCTCCCATTTCATATACAAATAGGACAGATTTTGGAAGTGTTAAATACACACTGAGTTGAAAAAATGTTGGACATGCAAATTGGAGTGACTGTTCCTGTGTTGGCCAGCCCCCAAGGCAACGCCCAGTGATCCCTTTTTTTCTTTTTCTTTTT
>NW_007070817.1:2787-5514 GCF_000164805.1 Carlito syrichta | reverse complement strand
GGGGTGTGTGTGAGCTGGTGGGGGGGTAGTGGCATGCTCACAGCCACTGTAGCCTCAACCCGCTGGGCTCAGGTCAGGTGATCCTTCTGCTTCAGCCTTCCGAGTAGCTGGAACTACAGACACGAACCACCACGCCCGGCTGATTTTTTTGATTTATTGTAGAGATGAGGTCTCACCAAGTTGCCCAGACTGGTCTCGAATCCAAGAGTTCAGACAATCCTCTCACCTCAGCCTCCCAAAATGCTGGGATTATAGGCATGAGCCACTGCACCCGGTGAGATCTAGTTTCTACAAAAAGTAAAAAAAATTATCCAGGAGTGATGGCTGAGCTGGGGAGGCTGAGGTAGAAGGATGGCCTGAGCCCAGGATATCCCGGCTACGGTGAACCATGTTCATGCCACTGCATTCCAGCCTGGTCAACAGTGAGACCAAGAAACAAACAAGCCAGGCTCGGTGGCTCTGTAATCCCGTGCCTTTGGGAGGCTGAGGTGAGTGAATTGCCTGAGCCTGCAGGTTCGAGACCCGCCTAGGCAGCGAGACCTCATCTCTACAATAAATCAAAAATCAGCTGGGTGTGGTAGCGCATGCCTGTAGTTCTGGCTACTTGGAAGGCTGAGGTGGAAGGATTGCCTGAGCCCAGCAGGTCAAAGTTGTAGTGGCCATGAGCTTGCCACTGCATTCCAGCCTGGTCAACAGTGAGACCAAGAAACAAACAAGCCAGGCTCGGTGGCTCTGTAATCCCGTGCCTTTGGGAGGCTGAGGTGAGTGAATTGCCTGAGCCTGCAGGTTCGAGACCCGCCTAGGCAGCGAGACCTCATCTCTACAATAAATCAAAAATCAGCTGGGTGTGGTAGCGCATGCCTGTAGTTCTGGCTACTTGGAAGGCTGAGGTGGAAGGATTGCCTGAGCCCAGCAGGTCAAAGTTGTAGTGGCCATGAGCTTGCCACTGCATTCCAGCCTGGTCAACAGTGAGACCAAGAAACAAACAAGCCAGGCTCGGTGGCTCTGTAATCCCGTGCCTTTGGGAGGCTGAGGTGAGTGAATTGCCTGAGCCTGCAGGTTCGAGACCCGCCTAGGCAGCGAGACCTCATCTCTACAATAAATCAAAAATCAGCTGGGTGTGGTAGCGCATGCCTGTAGTTCTGGCTACTTGGAAGGCTGAGGTGGAAGGATTGCCTGAGCCCAGCAGGTCAAAGTTGTAGTGGCCATGAGCTTGCCACTGCATTCCAGCCTGGTCAACAGTGAGACCAAGAAACAAACAAGCCAGGCTCGGTGGCTCTGTAATCCCGTGCCTTTGGGAGGCTGAGGTGAGTGAATTGCCTGAGCCTGCAGGTTCGAGACCCGCCTAGGCAGCGAGACCTCATCTCTACAATAAATCAAAAATCAGCTGGGTGTGGTAGCGCATGCCTGTAGTTCTGGCTACTTGGAAGGCTGAGGTGGAAGGATTGCCTGAGCCCAGCAGGTCAAAGTTGTAGTGGCCATGAGCTTGCCACTGCATTCCAGCCTGGTCAACAGTGAGACCAAGAAACAAACAAGCCAGGCTCGGTGGCTCTGTAATCCCGTGCCTTTGGGAGGCTGAGGTGAGTGAATTGCCTGAGCCTGCAGGTTCGAGACCCGCCTAGGCAGCGAGACCTCATCTCTACAATAAATCAAAAATCAGCTGGGTGTGGTAGCGCATGCCTGTAGTTCTGGCTACTTGGAAGGCTGAGGTGGAAGGATTGCCTGAGCCCAGCAGGTCAAAGTTGTAGTGGCCATGAGCTTGCCACTGCATTCCAGCCTGGTCAACAGAGTGAGACTCCAACTCAAAAAAAAAAAAAAAAGAAACAAACAAAAAATCAACTGCAGCCTTATAAGACCCTGAGCCAGACACACCCAGTCCAGCTGCTCACAGCTGGCTGACCTCATAAACTGTGAAACTTAATACAGTTTCCAGCTGGGCACAGTGGCTCACACCTATAATCCCAGCCCTTTGGGAGGCAGGGGCAAGAAGATTGCCTGAGTTTAGGGGTTTGAGATCAGCCTGGGCAACATGGAGAGACCTTGACTGTACAATAAATATCAAAAAATTGCCAGGCATGGTGGCACGTGCCTGTAGTTCCAGCTACTTGGAAGGCTGAGGTAGAAGGATTGCTTGAGCCTAACAGGTCGAGGCTGCGGTGACTGTGAGCATGCCACTGCACTCCAACCTGGGTGACAGAGTGAGACTCCAACTCAAAAAAAAAAAAATGTTGGAAAAGGCCAGGCACGGTGGCTCACGCCTGTAATCCCAACACTTTGGGAAGCCAAGACAGGAGAATCAGTTGAGACTGCAAGTTCAAGACCAGCCTGGGAAACATGGCAAGACCTTGTCTCTACAAAAAAAAACAAGTCATAAAAATAAGCCAGGCATAAATTGTGGCACATGCCTGTGGTACCAGCTACTCAGGAGACAGAGGTGGAAGGATCACCTGAGCCCAGAAGATTGATGCTGCAGTGAGCCCTTATGCCACTGCACTCCAGCCTGAGCTACAGAGTGAGACCCTGATTTAAAAAAAAAGAAAAAAGTTGACATAATTTAAAACATATCCTTACACATCAAGAACCTAAATTTATTCTCACTGGATTCTACTCTTTTTTTTTTTTTTTTAATCAGAGCCTCACTCTGTCACCCAGGCTGGAGTGCAGTGGCACGCTCCCAGCCACCGAAGCCTCAACCTGCTGGGCTCAGGTGATCCTTTCACTACAGCC
>NW_007070817.1:0-2748 GCF_000164805.1 Carlito syrichta | reverse complement strand
TACCACACCTGGCTAATTTTTGATTTATTGTAAAGACGAGGTCTCGCCAAGTTGCCCGGGCAGGTCTCGAACCCGCGGGCTCAGGCAATCCACTTGCCTTGGCCTTCCAAAGTGCTGGGATTATAGACTTGAGCCACTGCCCCCAGCCAGATTCTATTCTTACTTTCCTTCTTCCCTTCTTTCCTTCTGCATTCTCACTCTTGATCGTAGTCACCAAAAAATAATCTTAGCCAGGTGCAGTGGCTCATGTATGAAATCTCAGCAGCATGGGAGGTTGAGATGGAAGGACTGCTTCAGCCCGGGAGTTCAAGACCAGCTTAGGCAACAGAGTGAGACTCCTGACAAGAAGGAAGGAAAGAAGGTGGGAAAGAAGGAAGGGAGGGAGGGAGGGAGGGAGGAAGGAAGGAAGGAAGGAAGGAAGGAAGGAAAAAGCATTCGTCATCAAAAATATTTCTTTTGGACTTGAACTTAGTTGAGTATTTTGTGAAGGAAATATTTTAATTTTGCAAAACGTCAACTCTGACACTTAAGCTTTAAATGCTGTTTTAGAAACTTTATGAAAAAGTCAGTCTACAAAAAATAATTCCATACTAAAAGGTGAAAATTATGATTAGGCTTCTGTTTTTTTGTTTTTTTGAGCTGGAGTCTCACTTTGTCACCAAGGCTGGAGAGCAGTGACACACTCACAGCCACCACAACATCAACCTGCTGGGCTCCATCGATTCTTTTGCCTCAGCCTTCCAAGTAGCTGGAATTACAGGCATGTGCTACCATGCCCAGTTAATTTTTTTATTTATTGTAGAGACACGGTCTCGCCAAGTTGCCTGGAGTGGTCTCGAACCCACAGGCTTAGGCAATCTACCAATCCACTCGCCTCAGCCTCCCAAAGTGCTGGGATTACAGGCTGAGCCACCGAGCCTAGCCTATTTACAGGCTTTAAAGAAAGATATGAAAGATATGGCAGCCGGGCTCGGTGGCTCAGCTTGTAATCCCACTCCTTGGGAGGCTGAGGTGAGGGGATTGCCTGAGCCCACGGGTTCGAGACTCGCCTGGGCAACTTGGTGAGACCTCATCTCTACAATAAGTCAAAAAATTAGCCGGACGTGGTAGTGCGCACCTGTAGTTCCACTACTTGGAAGGCTGAGGCGGAAGGATCGCCGGAGCCCAGCTGGTCGAGGCTGTGGTGGCCAGGAGCGGCCACTGCACTCCAGTCTGGGTGACAGAGTGAGACTCCATCTCAAAAAAAAAAAAAAAGATATGACAAAGTAAAAAATAGATAAATTATTCAAGTTGTTCAATGTTATTTTAGCATCATCACCCCCCAAAACATAATAAGCTGAGACAACAGTAGGCATAAATTAAGAGATAATTAAATGTAATATAATACAAGTACTCATCTATTGATCCAAGACTGAATATTTTCTTTTTCCAAGTCAGAATACGTCCCATGAGCTTAAAATGAACTGTGCAAAGAACATGCAATTTATCCAAACAGATAAACACTGTATGATATCTGCTTAGCTTGAAGAGCTATTTCCCAAAAGGGAGAGGTAGTGCCTATATTCCCAACACTTTGAAAGACCAAGGTAGGAGGATCACTTGAGCCCAGGAGTTCGAGACCAGCCTGGGCAACATAGCAAGACCTTGTCTCTACAAAAATAAAAATAAAAAATTAGCCAGGCATGGAGGTGAGCACCCATAATTACTCAGGAGGCTGAAGCAGAAGGATTGTCTGAGCCCAGGAGGTTGAGGCTGCAGTGAGCCATGATTCTGCCACTGCATTCCAGCGCAGGCAACAGAATGAGACCCTGACTCAAAAAAAAAAAAATTAATTGGGAGGTCATTAGACTGGGATAGCTGTAGTACCTTAAGATCCTACATAAGTCCAACAAAAACAGTAGAATAAAACTAGTGAGTTTCCCAATTAGAAACTGCCAGCTACTCTCTAAGTAGGGTCTTTTTTTTTGGAGTCTCACTGTTGCCCAGGCTGGAGTGCAGTGGCATGCTCATGGCCACAGCAGGTTCGACCTGCTGGGTTCAGGTGATCCTTCTGCCTCAGCCTTCCAAGTAGCTGGAGCTATGGGCACACACCACCATGCCCGGTTAATTTTTTGACTTATTGTAGAGAAGAGGTCTCGACAATTTGCCCAGACTGGTCTCAAACCTGTAGGCTCAGGTAATCCTCTCACCTCGGCCTCCCAAAGTACTGGGTTTACAGGCGTGAGCCACCACGCCCAGCCACTAGGGTCTTTCCACTCTAACTAATGAAATATATTTCCTGGTTCTCACCCCTATGCCAGCTACATAAGTCTGCTGCCCACACTGCTACTGTAGAGCTCTGCTTGTCTCTTGAGGCTCTGAGTACTGCCTGATTCATGAATCATTCTTTGCTCAAATAAACCCTGTTAAACTAAATTTGCCAACCAGGCACCGTGGCTCAAGTCTGTAATCCCAGCACTTTGGGAGGTCGAGGTGAGAGGATTGTCTGAGTTCACAGGTTCAAGACCAGCCTGGGCAAATTGTCAAGACCTCATCTCTACAATAAATAAATAAAAATTAGCTGGGTGTGGTGACACAAGCCTGTAGTTCCAGGTACTTGGAAGGCTGAGGTGGGAGGATCGTTTGAGCCCAGCAGGTCAAGGCTGTGGTGGCGGCTATAGGCGTGCCACTGCACTCCAGCCTGAGTGACAGAGGGAGGCTCTGACACACACACACACACACACACACACACACACACACACACACACA
>NW_007070816.1:0-710 GCF_000164805.1 Carlito syrichta | reverse complement strand
AGCCTTCCAAGTAGCTGGAACTACAGGTGTGCGCTACCACGCCCGGCTAATTTTTTTTTTATTTATTGTAGAGATGAGGTCTCACCAATTTGCCCAAGTGGGTCTTGAACCCGCGGGCTCAGGCAATTCGCTCACCTCAGCCTCCCAAAGCGTGGGATTACAGACTGAGCCCGGCTAGCACTACTTTTCTAAGTCACCCAAGTCATCAGTCACCATCCAGATTATTGACCTGTAAGGCTTTTTGCATTCAATGACCAACTACTTCTTTCCTTCTTTTTCATTTTATCCAAACTTTCTGGTGTGTTCACTGAAATTCAGGGTGTAAGAAAACAATACATTCCTCCAAAGTTTGTGGTACATTCATGGTTTCTATTCTATTTCTACTTTCATTTATCCCTTGCTACTAACAACCCATTTTGTTCAGGGAAGCAAGGAGTCATAACTAGTCTCATTCATTCATGACATTCACCTTCACTGTTGCTAGATACTTGATTTCCTGGCATTCTTGGCAGCAAGGTGTATCCATTTGATGCAATTCTCACTGTTGATCTAGTACGTAAAGTCTTCTAGGAAACTTTTGGAAAATGTACTTCACCACCGTAAAGTAAGAACCTTGGGAAAAGTCACTTTCTTTCCACCACACACCTACGTCCAGCTTCCTGGATTAAACTTTGTTTCACTTCTGAGACGATGCCATGAAAAACCAAAGT
>NW_007070815.1:0-678 GCF_000164805.1 Carlito syrichta | reverse complement strand
GCCACTGCACTCCAGTCTGGGCGACAGAGTGAGACTCCAACTCAAAAAAAAAAGAGTAGAGTTCTGAAAAGTTCTGAACAAAAAAATAAGTTTATGACAGACAAATAATAAAATGGAACAGAGTGTCCCAAGTTCAAACTTTAAGAGGATACCAGTCAAGTTGGTGTAATGGAGGAGATTGTTTGGGGTTCTGCATCTGTGTAGATGTGAGTGATCTTGACTAACAGTGATATGCTTCAAAGGAATACAGTTTATGCATCCACATCTCACAATTTACCATTGTTCTGTTGTGCAAATGAGCCACGTGGACTGGACTAGGGTGAGGAGTAGGGGTTGGACAGGAAAATTAGGGTAGTCGCAGAGCATTTTCTTTACCTGGCAGTAACAGCTATCACCTTTTCTCTACAACCTTCACGGATGCCTCGGATTAGAAGCAAGGCCCTTGTCATTGTGCACTTTTCATCAGTTATTTTGTGGATATGTTTTCCCTAGACTAGAACTCCAGTGAAGGTACAGCTGTGTTTAACTATTTTGGGTATTCCAGTCTTTGTCTTGCACACGGTACCTCGATAAAACTTTATATTCCTTTTCTCTTCCTCCCCTTCGCTTCTGCTTCCTCTTCCTCCTTCTCCTTCTACCTAGTGGACAGTATAGACAGTGCTTCTCAAATGCTAATTT
>NW_007070814.1:0-695 GCF_000164805.1 Carlito syrichta | reverse complement strand
TTCTTTACCTAAATCACCTCTACCCCCACCCAGAAAGAGTAAGGGGGCAAGGCGGTGAAAGGTAAAAGTAAAAAAGAAGGGACTGAAAGGTAAAGTAAAAAGTAAAGCCCATTCTGCAACTTTAAGACTGTAATGTCACCAGCTGCCTATTTTACATTTTAATTTCCCAAATATACTTGACATTTTATTTTAGCATTTCTAATCATATATAAGCAAAATGTTAAGTGAGGTGATTATGATAGGAAAAAAGTGTCCCCCAAATGAATCTATTTATGTCTAACTTATTATCGCAAATACCCATCTGTCTAAGAGCATATTTAGAATAATAATGGCAGAATAGAATAATGCCTTTAGTGAAAAAAGTTAAGAAATTTCTTAATTGTGTTTTTGTTTATGCATTTAACCTCAGTCAATGGTTTATTTGATCGAGAGAGCTTGTCTATAATAGCCCTTATTATATATGGCCATGTGGTCATTAGTCAGTGAAAGTGATGTTTCATTTCACAAATAAATGAGAACTTTCTAAGTGTATTTCATGCCAGGAGGCTAAGTTCTCACTACTGGTGTATCCAGTCTCAGGTTTCTGGTCTTAAGAATCTTGGCCTTGACTTAATCCCTCCCTAAAAGCTTGTTAGCATTTTAAATAGTGAACTCTGGGTGTGGAATTATGGTGGGGCTTCTTGTTAAGCAGTCAT
>NW_007070813.1:0-642 GCF_000164805.1 Carlito syrichta | reverse complement strand
TGAAGGACAGGCAAGCACAGGTACTGACATCAGGTGATGGATGGCAGGCAGATGGGTGCATTAGTTACATGACTACGGCCACGGTGATGGGATCTTTCTGTGTCATGAGGTCATGAAGGGCTGATGAGGTTAACTTGGATCGTATGGGTAGAGGCAAATTCTTGAAATAGAAAAGCTAATTAGTACAAAACAATCTGGAGAGGGGGTTATAGAACAAATATCGATAGCTATCTCTGAGAAACCAGTTCTGTCCTTGGCTAGTGATAAGAGGATAAATTAAAGTGAACTGCTAGAAAATATGACAGATCTAGGCCATGTTAAATGGCTGGCCATTGGGTTTATTGACTCCATGTTATATCCTTTCAATTACACAAATGAAAGCTCACGGAAAAGAAGGAAAACTCAAAGAAGTGGTTAGACTCAGGGACTCATATACCATTTAATAAAGGAAAGTGCTTATAAGGGCTCCCTGCTTCACACTCAGTTCCAAGATTCCTGGGACAGGGTGAACAGGTATACAAAGAAACCATGGAAGTTCTTTGAGAGGAGAGGGAATACTCAAACCCTGGCATCTACAGTTCAATATTATCCTCACACCTCTGAAAAACTGAGGTGACTGTGTAAGAAACCTGGTATACAAGA
>NW_007070812.1:2176-2969 GCF_000164805.1 Carlito syrichta | reverse complement strand
CACCTCAATTTCTCAACCAACTCATCTTCGACAAAGCCTCCACCACCTATCACTGGAGAGAGAAGAACCTATTCAGTAAATGGTGCTGGGAAAACTGGCTGACCACATGCAGAAGATTCAAACAGGACCCCTATCTATCCCCATACACAAAAATTAACTCCAAATGGATTAGAGACCTAAATGTAAAACCTCAAACCATAAGAAACTTAGAAAATGAAGGACATACCCTCATGGAAATTGGAACTGGCATCCAATTCCTGAACAAAACTCGAAACCCACAGGTCATAAGGGATAGGGTAGACAAGTGGGACCTCATTAAACTGACAAGCTTCTGCAAAGCCAAAGAAACCATCAAGAGAGCAGGGAGACAGTCTACAGACTGGGAAAAAGTACTTGCCAATTCCAGTTCTGACAAAGGCTTAACATCTTGGATTTACAAGGAACTCAAACGTGCTGAAAAGAAAAAAACAAACAACCCCATTATAAAATGGGCAAAAGATATGAACAGACACTTAACAAAAGACATCCAAGCAGCCAACAGACACATGAAGAAATGCTCAACCTCACCAATCATCAGGGAGATGCAAATCAAAACCACACTGAGATACCACCTAACTCCGGTCAGAATGGCAATTATCAATAACTCAGAAAATAATAGTTGTTGGAGAGGATGTGGTGAAAAGGGAACACTCCTACACTGTTGGTGGGAGTGTAAACTAGTGCAACCTCTGTGGAAAGCAGTGTGCGATTCTAAAGCTCTAAACATCAACCTCCCATATGACCCTGCATCCCC
>NW_007070812.1:0-1084 GCF_000164805.1 Carlito syrichta | reverse complement strand
AAAAAAAACCCCTGTCCTCTTGTAGCAGGTTCTGTAATTGTTGTTTTCATCTGCTTCTCTGCTATCTCCTACAGAGCTTCCTCCACTTTCTCTCTCTCCCCAGTGTCTGGACCAGGGGAGGAGGAAGGGTAGTGGGGGTGGATGGGCCTGCAGTCCTCCCCTCCCACTCTTGTATGGTTGGGGGATCCCCTCCGTGGGAAGGTGTGGGATTGTCTCTTCCCCAGGTATGTACTCACCAGGGAAGACCCAGCCAGGCCTATCCTGAAATGGAGTTCTCCTATTGAGGCTGACGTCCAGGCTTCACCTGGGTTCACCCCTCTCAGTCGTGCCCCAACTGTGAGGGTCTGACATTCAGAGGTTTGCTGGGGAGAAGGGGGATTGGGTCAGCCCCAGACTCACCACTGATCTCTTTGGAGGTCTTCCTAGTCCTTTTCTGGCCACACCCTTTGTCCTGCAGCTGAATTGGGGTAAGGGGTGGGGCACCTGATACTCAACACTTGTTCTGTCTCTCCAAAGTTTGTAATTTCAGGATATTCCCTCTGGGTCACCATCAACCCCTGAGTAGTTGATCCGCCTGTCACAGAGATTGGGTCTGTTGCTCCATGGTGAGCAAGTCGTAGCACTTTCCTGCCCCGTTTTCAAGATGGTGGCATAGTGCCTCTTTTGCCTTCTCCAGTGAGACTCTTCCTCTGGGTTCCCTCCACAGTCCTTGGTGCCAGTGTGAAGCCAGGCACTAAAGTGGTGAGGCAAAGCCTGGAGCCGGCAGTCTATCACAGTCTATCCTGCTTTAGTGGAGAGGCAGAGCCTAAAGCTGGTAGTCTCTCCCTAAAGCTTCTTTTTGGGAAAACTTCTGTTAGCTTAAAAAAAAAAAAAAAAGGCACTCAACTTCTGTGACCAGGGAAGAGCTAGGTACAAAGCAGAGCAGCTGCAACACCAACTGCTTCACCAGGAGAGTCCTGGTCACTTGCTCATGAGCCCCCACTTAATCAATCTCTCCCAGCACCTTCTTCTCAGGAAGGGTTTTGTTGATTTTTTTTAAAATGGCACTCAGCTTCTGCATCCTGGGAGTCACTAGTGTCCAAGG
>NW_007070811.1:13664-20177 GCF_000164805.1 Carlito syrichta | reverse complement strand
CCACTTTCTTTCTTTCTCTTTCTTCCTCTTTATATCTATCCTTCCATCTTTCTTTCTTTTAATATCTATCCCTACAGATTCGCCGACGCCACCACATCTTCCAAGGGACTCCCCAAAACTTGCAGGGGCTGGCCCCCCGCAGATCGTGATCGTCATCATCATCATAAACTATGGCGATAATCTTATCAGAACATTTCACACTAGGTGGAATTGCTTGATGGTCCCTTAAAGCGTTCGTAGACTGGTGTGAGTTCCTCTCCTTTGGCTCCTTCTTTCTTCTTCTTTCCATGGTTCCTAAGCAGACTGTTCTTCAAAGTCAGCGCTTTCCTTTGCTTGCATTGACTTAGCAGATTTTACTCAGCACCTACTCTGTACCCAGCACTATCCCAAGTCTTTGCCTCATGGAGCTTACATTGTGGCAGATAATGCCCACCTATCCTCTCTCGCCTTCTCTCTCTTCCTTGTCCTCTTCTTGCCTTCCAAACCAATTAAACTTCAATAGATTATGTTTACAATGCGAGTATGAAGCTCTGGAAAAGGGCACAAGGGTCTTGTCCATGACTCATCTCGCAAATTTCAGTGCGTGCACTACGTAATACGAAGTTTTAGGTGTTGAAAACTCTCCTCAGTTCCTTCAGGGTTCTCATTAGAGCGCCAGATGGTTTCAGGTGTTGGACAATGGCCCTGAAGAAATACAAAGGGGAACCCATGAAAACTCGGAGTTTATTTATAAAAAATCACGTATTTATTCTTACATGTTTAAACTTCAGTCACCTTCAAAGTCCTCTCCGTTTGACGCAATGTACCTAGGAGATGCTTTTTCACTGCTCACCACAGTTTTTGAACTCATAGATTTTGATGCCTTTTAGTGTTTCTGTTGTTCATTGTTTCACCTCTTCTGCATCGGCAACATGTTTTCTTTCGAGGACGTTTTTCCACTGGGGAAACAAACAAAAGTAACTCAGGGTGAGATCCAGTGAGTAGGGAAGGTGGGAATGAGGGTCATGCTGGTTTTGGTCAAAAAACTGCGGAGCCCTCCGTGCTGTGTGGGCAGGTACGCTTGTAGACTACCCATCATGAAACGGTCAGATGCATCGAAAGAATCTAAGAAAAAAGAAAGAAAAATTCACTGAAACTGAACACAGTCTCTCATAGCAACACTATCTGGCACACGCATGCTGATGGCTGCCTAGAGCACTGACCCAGCAGGGCAAGACTGGGCTATAAGGGGCTTGCCCTCCAAAGGATAGTTTTGTTTTTTTGGAGTCTCCCCTCGTAAGTGTCATTTAGTCTGATTCAGATAAACATACTTTCCAAGAGAAGCACTCCCCACTCTGGCCCAGTGACAAAGAGTGATCCACGATGCAAATGGGTCTTATGAATTTTTGATTAATATTCAAAAGTACTCTGAGGATATGTGATCAGAAGAGGTGCACCCTGGGCCGGCTCTGCGGGTGCATTCTGAGATGGGTTGGCATTGAACATCGATTCCAAAGAGGAGTTATAATGTGCCAAAATCTACCTTGCAGCCCCACCCAACTATGCAGCTTAGAAAAGAGAATCAGTGCTCAAGATCAAAATTGTACTCTTTAGATCGTACCATTCTGGAAAACAGCCTGGCAGATGCCACCTGGTCAATCTTCCCTATCTGGCGCCTGGAACAAGGCGGTCTGCCAACTTGCCACCTAAAGGCTGTTTTTCTTGGTTGGTCACTAATTTTTTTCCCACTTGTTTGGTATTCTTATGTGTTCAAGTTTGGCCAAAAGGGAAAAATAGCCTTCAGTTAATTCAGGTGATCATGCTGTGTGCATAGGAAAGAGAGAACCTGAGTCTCTTTTTCTGGCTGCCTCCCTGACTGCCATAAATTGTCCTCCAACATGTATAGAGAGAGTGGAGCCAGAATTTCCATAGAAGGACTCCAACCAGGAAAATCTGGACGAACCTCATTTTTTTAGAGAACTGCTCTCTGTTTTGCAGCCCCCCTGCCAACTCCACACTCATGGACGAAATTTGACTTATTACGGCTGTTTTTAGAAAGGCATTGTTGACTCCAGGCAGAAGCTGACGTGCAGTCTAAGGACCCAGAAGTGAGCAGACCTTCTAAAAAGTAGGTCAAAAGGAAAGGAGCCAGAGTCCAACATACTAGTTACAGAGTCAAAAAAATAAAAGCCTCTTGAAAATATTTTTGAAACCACATGACATTCTATTTCTTCAAACCATTTACCTGTGAGTAATTAGAAATAATACATCCTCCCATCCCTGCAGAAAGTGTGCAGTTTAATCCTACAATCTGATAATGTGAGGTTTAAATGATGGAAAGGAAAGGGGAGGGAAGCAGGTCTGAGGAACTATATTCCTCCCTGGACACCTCAGCTGTGAAGAGGCGCTCACAGCTTCAGCCAAGAGGGATGCAAAGACGCCCTGGCTAGCTTTTGGATCTGTAAGTCTTCTTGACAGTGCAAGATATGAGACTTTTCCATGCCTGCTGAGGGAGAGAAAGGGCCCCAACTTCTCTGCAAATACAGCTGTCAAAGACAAACAGCAGTTCTGAGCGAGGACAATGAATCTTTCCTCTGGGACCACCCTACACCTCACGGCAGGAGAGGGGTCTCCGACCCAGCTCACAGCGTGAGTTGGGTCTGGCAGCCATTGTGTGTGAGGAGGCCCACCCCAAGCTCTTTTAGGCCGAAAGGGGGTCCGCAAGATGATGGGACGCCCTGCCTGTCTTGTAGGGTAAGATGGGAAAGGTGTCGCACCTGTGTTTGTTTCCAATTATGATTTTCCTGAGACAGGTTAACATAAAATTTTGCTAAGTCATATTGGAATTACATAGAATGCCAAAGTGTATACACTAAAAAAGAAAATGCTTGCGTGGTCCAGAAGAGACTTCAGGGAATTAGCATCTAGTATCAAGAAGTATGTTAATTGTGTTTATATTGAGGTAATGAATTAGTATTGATAGCAGTCTCAGTTTTGGCTACTGCTGCCTTTGACTATCTTTCACATGAATGTTTAATTGTATACCTCATATTTCCCAGCAGAGATTGGAGCTTTCTATGGTCTCAAATAATACATGCTTTTCAGAAAGATGCAATGCCCTTACAAGCTAACAAAATGTTCATGAGGGTATTGGAGAGAGTCTTCCAATTGATGAATTTTAAGTAATTTTCTTCCCCTTTGGAGTGTGATATTTTGCTTCTAAGCACAAGGTGGATGCTAAAGCCTTTCTTATTTTAAAAATTATTTTTCCCTGGTGCACATTTAACTTGATAAGTGGAGTCTCAAACATGATGTCCACTCTATGCCCATTGATTCTCATGTCCACTCTATGCCCATTGATTCTCATCTCTAACAACGATATTTTGAAATCACATCACTTGGCACTAATTGGAAACTGTTTCTACTGAGAAGTGAAGAGCATATTAGGGATTTTTGAGTTTTATTTGAGCACTAAAATGAGTTTCCTTTCTTTCTTTCTTTCTTTTTTGAGTTGGAGTCTTACTCTTTCACCCAGGCTGGAGTGCAGTGGCACTCTCACAATCACCCCAGTGCTGATCTGCTGGGCTCCAGCGATCCTTCCGCCTCAGCCTTCCAAGTAGCTGGAACTATAGGTATGCACTACCATGCCCGGCTAATTTTTGATTTGTAGAGACAAGGTCTCACCAAGTTGCCCAAGTAAGTCTCAAACCCGCAGGGTCAGGCAGTCCACTCCCCTCAGCCTCCCAAAGTGCTAGGATTACAGGCTGAGCCACCGAGCCTGGCCTAAAATGAGTTTTCTAAAAGAAATACATTGGATAATTAACAGTGTGATAGTGTAAAACAAAGTTTTTCCAATCAAAACCTCAAAACCCTTTGCCCTTTTAATGCTGGAACATCAGAGACAATTTCAGAGCTTCAGTTCTTCCAATCCTGGAATTTCAGAGCTTTGATCCCTTTTTTAGTACTGTGAAAAAGCAAGCTTGGAAAATAGCTTCTAGGCATGTGGGCAAGTGTCCTCTACTGTGGGTCCAATGACTTGGTGCATTGTGGAGGCAACAATCGTTGCTAATAAGGAAGGATTGCAGACCAAGAGAGGATCAGTGTGGCCAAAAAATACTTGCCCTGGTTTTCTGGAAACTTATGACTTCTTAAACATATCCTAGTGGCTCCCCTAACCACCGTGTGTAGAATAAAGTGCAAGTTCCTAAACACAGTGTACAGAACTCTCTGGATCTGACCTGGCTTGACATGGCAAATGGACTATCCCCACTTGCGTCCTCCTCGATGCAGTCAGACAAGGAGGCACACGGAGGGTGGCTGCCAGTGTGGCTAGGCAGAGAGGCGAGTCCCAGTCCCCAGAATTGGCCCCGGGCCTGTAGGCAGGGCTGTAGGAAGAGAAGCTTTCCTCAGGAGTCGCCTCAACAGGGCAATACATCGATACTTGACCTCAGCCAAAAGGCCAAGTAGTGATAGGGGTGGTACATCTGGTGAAGAACTTGAAGATATGTCACTTATCTTGTTGTGTTTTTCCCCCACTGACTTAAAATGTACATACAGTGCCATGTGCAGTTCTTAAATGTGTAAATAGAACTGTTTGGACAAACATATACTCCCGTGTAACACACACATCTTTACCAAAACATAGAATATTTTCATTATTCCAGAAAGCTTCCTCATGCCTAGAATAGTCAAATCCATAGTGACAGAAAGCCAAAAGGTGGTTTCCAGGGACTAGGGGAAAATGGGAATGGGGAGTTAGTGTTTAATGAGTACAGGGCTTCATTCAGTTGGGGAAGGTGCAAAGGTTCTGAAGATGGACAATGGTGGCGGTTGCACAATGATATGCGTGTGTTTAATGACATTGAACTGTACACTAAAACATGACTAAGATGGTAAATATTATGTCCTATTTTGTCACAAAAAAAAATAATTTTAAGGCCGGGCTCGGTGGCTCAGCCTGTAATCCTGTGCTTTGGGAAGCCGAGGTGAGTGGACTGCCTGAGCCCGCAGGTTCGAGACCCACCTGGGCAACTTGGCGAGCCCTCATCTCTACAATAAATCAAAAAATCAGCCGGGCGTAGTAGCACGCACCTGTAGTTCCAGCTACTGGGAAGGCTGAGGCGGAAGGATCTCCGGAGCCCGGCAAGTCGAGGCTGCGGTGGCCGGGAGCGGTCACTGCACTCCAGTCTGGGTGACCGAGTGAGACTCCAGCTCAATAAAAAAAGTAAAATAATTAAAAAAAAAGTTTTCTCGTGTCTGTCTCCAATCACTCCTCTACCACAGAGACAATCACACACATTAGTTTGACCTGTTCTAGAACTTCATGTACATGAGATCCTACAGCAGGCGTGCTTCTGTGTCTGCCTTCTTTTGCCCAGGAAAGGCCTTTGAAATCCATTCGTATCGTTGTATCCAACCGTAATTTGCTTCTTTCTTGATTGCTGAGTACTCGTCTGTAGTATGAATACATATAGCTTGTTTATTCACTCTTCCACTATTACTTGGGTTTTTCTAGTTTGGGGATTCATGAATGAAACTACTATGAACTTTCCTATACAAGACTCATTATGGGCATGTATTTTCATTTTTCTTACTTACAAACTGAACTAGGGGGTCATCATTTTTCAAAGTGGTTTCACCATTTTACACACCCCCGCCCCTCAGCAATGTATAAGAGTCCTAATCGCTCCAAATCCCAGCCAGTATTTGGTGTTAGTCTTTCAAATGTTAGTCATTCTTGTGAGAATGTAATGGTATCACACCATAGTTGTGTGTGTGTGTGTGTGTGTGTGTGTGTGTGTGTGTGTGTGTGTGTGTGCAAATTGCAAGCAAGTGAGATTTGGGCTTTTTGTGAGCCCTGTCTCCCTCTGGGGGTGAACCTGGTACCCAGTGTGCTGTTTTGTGCTCCGTATCCATCCTCCATACTCCTCTCCTTTAGCAATATCCAGTATCTGTTGCTCCCACCTTTGTGCTTGTGTGTCCAATGATCCAGGCCCACTATGAGTGAGAACATGTAATATTCAGTTTTTTTGTTTCTGTGATAAGTCACTTAAAATAATGGTCTCCAGCTGCATCCATGTTGCTGCAAAGGACATAATCTTGTTCTTCTTTATGATTGTGTAGTATTCCATTCTGAATATGTACCACACTTTTTTTATCCAGACAACTTTAGATGGGCGTCTGGGTTAGTTCCATGTTTTTGCTATTGTGACTAGTGCTACAGTGAACACATGTGTGTAGGTGTCTTTTTGGTAGGTGATTCATTTTCCTCTGGGTATATTTCCAGAAGTGGAACTGCTGGATCATATGGTTGCTCAGTTTTTAGTTATTTGAGAAAGCTCCAAACTGCTTTCCACAAGATTGAACCAACTTACATTCCCACCAAAAGTGTAGAAACATTACCTTTTCTCTGCAGATTCACCAACAACTGCTTTTTGTTTGTTTATTTGTTTTTTACTTTTTTTTTTTTTTTTTTGAGTTGGAGTCTCACTCTGTCACCCAGACCAGAATGCAGTGGCTGCTCCCGGCCACCGC
>NW_007070811.1:5000-13560 GCF_000164805.1 Carlito syrichta | reverse complement strand
TCACCTCGGCCTCCCAAAGGCGCGGGATTACAGGCTGAGCCACCGAGCCCGGCTTTTTTTACTTTTTAATAATAGTCATCATGACTAGTGTGAGGTGGTATTCATTGTAGTTTTGATTTGCATTTTTCTGATTATTAGTGAGGCTGAACATTTTTACATGTTTGTTGGGTGTTCGGATGTCTTCCTTTGAGAAGTGTCTGCTCATGTCTTTCACCTACTTTTTAATGGGGCTGTTTGTTATTTGTCCTATCAATTTGTTTGAGTTCCTTGTAGATTCTGGATGTTAGGCCTTTACTGAATGCATGGCTTGCAAATGTTTTTCCCCATTTTCAAGTTGTGGTTTTAATTTTTCATTCCCTAACTAATGATGTTGACAACTTTTGCACGTGCTTATGGGTCACTCAGACGTCTTCTTTAGTGAAGTATCTGTTAAAGTCTTTTGCCCATTTTACATTGGGTTGTCTTTTTGTTATTGGTTTATGGTTCTTTATACACTTTGTCAGATATGTGTATTGCAAAGACCTTCTTCCAGTCTATGGCCTATCTTCTCATTTCATTAATGCAGTATTTTCAAAGATTAGGAGTATTAATTTCAGTGAAGTATAATTTATCAAGATTTTTCTTATGTTTAGTATTTTTAATCTTCCTATAAATCTTTACTTATCCTCTAACAACATGGAAATATTATTCTATATTTTCTTATAGAAGCTTTATAGCTTCAGCTTTACATTTCACATATAATTCACCTCCCATTAACAATGGGGTAGGAGTAAAGATTGTTTTTTTACCATATATTTAACCTGTTTTCCCAATACTATTTGTAGGAAAAAACTTAACTTTCCCCATGGATGTGCTTTGGCAACTTTAGAAAAACCAGTTGACCATATACACACAAGCCTAATTCTGAATTATTTATTCAGTTCTATTAATCGACTGGACTATCCTTATGCCAGTACCAAAATATCTTGATTACTATAGCTTTTCAGTAGGTCATGAAATCAGGCAGTGTGATCCTCCAATTTTGTTTTTCGTCTTCAAGGTTGTTTTAGCTATTCTAGATATTTTTCTATTCCATGTAGATCTTAGAAGAAACATCTTTATTTTTACAAAAGTATTGTGGGATTTTTGGATTGCGTTAACTCTACAGAATAACATGGAAAAAGATTGACCTTAAATTAGTAAGTTCTTCATTCCATAAAAACATTAAATCTGTCCATTCGTTAGGTCTTCTAAAATCTCTGTAGTAGTGTTTTATAGTTTTCAATATAGAGGTAACATAAGCCTTTGGTTAAGTTTTTACATACATAATTTTTTGATGTGATTGGAAATGAAAATTTTTAAAATTTCATTTCTATTTGTTATTATTATGTAGAAATACGATTGATGCTTGCATTTTATAGCTGACAATCTACTAGATGTGTTTATTAGTTCTAATTGTTGTTCTGTAGATTTTCTACGTAAACAGTTATTTCATATGCAAAGAAAGGGAGTTATACTTCTTTTCTGACTGATATGCCTTTTATTTCTTTTGCATTAGTTAGCATCTCTAGTACAACATGAAATAAAAGTCATGAAGATGGACAGTCTTGCCCTGGTCTGGATCTTAGAGGGAAGAAGTCGGTGTCATTCTTAAATATATTAACTCTAGGATTTTTTAGATTCCTTTATAAGATTGAGAAAGTTCCCTTCTATCCTTAGTTTGTGAAGAATTTTCAGTATAAATAAATGTTGAATGTTGTCAAATGCTTTTCTGAATGTATTGACATTATTAGATTGTCTTTCTTTTTTATTCTATTGATATAAGGAATTGCAATAATTGATTTTCTAATGTTAATCTTTCATTCCTGCGATAAATCCTACTTGGCTATGGTGCATTATTCTTTTCATGTATTGCTAGATTTGCTTTGCTAATATTTATTAAGGACATTTGCATCTATGAGCATACGAGATATCTGTTATTTTCTTTTTTATAATTTTTTAGATTTTGGCATTAAATTTATGCTTGCCTCATAAAGTAAATTAGGAAGTGCTTCTTCTTCTCTATTTTCTGAGAGAGTTTTAATAAAACTAATGCTATTCATTTATTTCCTGAATTTTTGATAGAATTTACTAAGAAAATAGGAGGAGGCTGGAATTTTCTTGATGGAATGTTTTTGGAAACAACTTTTAAAAAATATTAATAGGTATAGGAATACAGTCATGTGCTATACCATGGTGGTCCATAAGATTATAATACAGTATTTTTACTGAAGCTTTTCTGTGTTCAGATACACGAATATTTACCACTATGTGACAATTGCCTACAATGTTCAGGACAGTCACATGCTCTACAGGTTTGTAGCCCAGGAGCAGTAATAGCCTCTACCATGTAGCCTAAGGGTGTAGCAGGCTATGCCATCCAGGTTTGTATAAGTACACTCTGTGATGTTCACATGATGCTAAAATTGCCTGATTAATTTCTCACTGCAGATGAAGCAACATACTTAGAAGTATGTTGCTTAATTTCCAAATATTGAGATTTTCCTGGATGTCTTATTAGTATTGGGTTTCTTAAGTGACATATGACTATATTCAGATTTTGTTTCATCTTGTGTCAATTTTGGTAACATCTATTTTTTAAAATTTCTCCATATTCTCTAAGTTGTTGCATCTGTCAGCATGGAGTTGTATATAATATTACCTTATTATGATTTTTTAATGTCTGTAGTACTCTATAGCATCCTGTAATGATCATCTTTTTGTCATTCCTGATGTTGGTGATTTTTATTCTTTTTTTCTTGATTCTTCTAGCTAGAGACATATCAATTTTGTTAATCTTCTCTAAAGTTTTGACTTTATTTTCTTTTATATTTTATTATTTTCTGTTTTGTTGATTTCTGCTTTTATACCTGTATTATTCCTCTTGTCTACTTACTTTGGGCTTACTTTACTCTTATTCTAGCTTTCGAAGGTGGAACCTTAGATTTTTTGATTTGAGACCTTATTTTTTCCCCTAATAAAAGCACTTAAATTTAGCTCTAAGCACTTCTTATATACATTTCATAGTCAAATTTTGCTACGTTGCATTTTCACTATAATTCAATTCATCCTTTTTACATTTACTTCATATTTATTTTTTGACATGTGGATTGCTTAGAAGTATGTTACTTAATTTCCAAATATTGAGATTTTCCTGAAAGTCTTACTAGTATTGGATTTGTATTTAATTATGGTGTATTCAGAGAACATCCCCTGCATGATTTCAATCCTTTAAAACTTTACTGAAGGCCAGATGCGGTGGCTCAAACCTATAATCCCAACACTTTGGGAGGCCAAGGTGAGAGAATTGCCTGAGCCCACGGGTTTGAGACCAGTCTGGGCAACATGGTGAGAATTCATTTCTACAATAAATCAAAAAACTAGCTGGGCGTGGTAGCGCACACCTGTAGTTCTGGCTACTCAGAAGGCTCAGGTGGAAGGATCGCCTGAGCCTAGCAGGTTGAGGCTGCGGTGTCTCGGAGTGTACCACTGCACTCCAACTCAAAAAAATAAAAAATTTACTGAGATTTATTTTATGGTCTAGTCTACTTATCTATCTTGTACAATGTACCATGTGGGGTTGAAAAATAACTTATTTTTTGCAGTTGTTAGACATGGTATTCTATAAGTATTCATTAAATGAAGAGTATTGATGTGGTTGTTCAGATTATCCATATTTTTACTGATTTTTAAATTAAGACTGTTTATTTTATTTTTTTGAGGTGGAGTCTCACTCCAGGCTGGAGTGCAGTGGCACACTCATGGCCACCCCAACATTGACCTGCTGGGATCTGGCGATCCTTCCACCTCAGCCTTCCAAGTAGCCAGAACTACAAGTGCTCGCTACCATGCCTGGCTAATTTTTTATTTATTATAGAGATGAGGTCTCATCAAGTTGCCTGGGCTGGTCTCGAACCTGCGGGCTCAGGCATCCACTCACCTCGACCTCCCAAAGTGCTGGGATTACAGGCTGAGCCACTGAGTCCAGCCTTATTTTTATTTTTATTTTTTTGAGTTGGAGTCTCACTCTGTTGTCTGGGATAGAATGCAGTGGCACACTCATGGCTACCGCAGCCTCAACCTGCTGGGCTCAGGTGATCCTTGCGCCTCAGCCTTCCAAGGAGCTGGAACCGCAGGTACACTCTACCATGCCTGGCTTATTTCTTTATTTATTGTAGAGATGAGGTCTCACCAAGTTACCCAGGCTGGTCTCAAACTCCTGAGCTCAGGCAATTCTCTTGCTTCGGCCTCTCAAAGCACTGGGATTACAGACCTGAGCCACCGCGCCTGGTCTTAAGATTGTTTATTAACAGCTGAGGGAAGAAAGCTAAAAATCACCTACTATGACTAGAATTTTCTATTTCTTCCTTTTAGTCTACAATGTTTTTCCATGTCTTTTAAGTTCCCATTATTGTGTGCATATATATTTATGACCGTTGTGTCCTTCTGACGAATTGACCATCTTATCATTACTGAAACCAGAGCTGCTCTCCTATTTCACTTCCCCTGTGTGTCTACCACTTGCCAAGGACATAACAGGGTCTCGATCCATGTTTACCAAAAAGAAGTCCAAAGCATGCTGAATGTATCCTTTCTGAGAAGACTCCGTGCTACTCATTGATTTAATTTTGTCCCATTTCACAAAATTTCCCAGGAAGCAACCTCTCCTTGCCATGAGACAGCACAGCCTGAGCAATTCCTTCTTCCTGCTAATGCCTTTCTTCCGCCTCACGCTTTTCCGGTGAAGAGTCCAGAAAGCCAAGCACCAAGAAGTGCAAAGATTCCCACCTCCATCAGCAGTTCTTCTCTACCATGAGGATTCGAACATCTTCATGCATTCTACATCGAGAGCTCAAAGTTTTAGCTGCTGTGTGTGGATTTCACTGAGCTGAAAACCACGACACTGATTTTTTTCAAAAAATGAAGCCGGGGATGGGTAGGAAAAGCTGTTCATCCATTGCTGCACCTTCTCGTTCTTGCTCTCCGTATGATCAAGTCTTCCCGGCTTCCTCACCCACATCTCCCTTCCCGCCACGCACCCCACCCCGTACACATTCACTCCGCTTTTACCATCTGGGCCGAGATGTAAAATCCAAATGCTTTAAATAGCTTAGAAAACCTCGGAAATGCTTCATGAAAGCGCCTAACTATTTAACAGATGAATAGGACACCTTGTGAGGAAAACACGGCTGGCATAGCACTGTCATTATATCCCTCACCGTCACGATTTTGCACCTGCCCATCTGCTCCGGCAGCGCTGCTGACAGTTGGCAATGCACTTGGGTGCAATTTGAAAGACTCACAAGCTCCAAGCAGCTTTTTTCCTGGCTTTCCACACATCATGGTGCCTTTTTGATGATTCTCCTATCTATTCCTACGGTTTAAATGTGGTCTTATTCCTTTTTGCATCTTGCCAAATGCTCACTTCTATCAGTCTCCATTTAAAAGTGAAACATGAGTAGATTTTGTGATGTGTAAAGGAGAAGACCCTTCAGACTGTGCAAGGAGACAGGACTAGACAGCTGAGGGGACTAAGAAATAACCCAATGGGCCAAAACTTGAGAGCAGCGTAGCTGAGGAGTTCCCAGCAGGTTCACAGTGGGTCTCTTGGGGTTTGAGTACCCCCTCCATCACAGGAGCAGGGTTACTAGAACATTCAGAGAAACAGGGCAGGCTACAATTTGCAGGGCTTAATGCAAAATGAAAAGGCAGGTTCCCTTGCTCAAGAAGCAGGGGCAAATGCCATCAAAGGTATTAAATATAAAACATCTTCCTCTGGTGTTCTAAGGATGAGCTATTTGCTGGGTGACTACAAGCCTTCACAGACCCCTGAGGACTCCGTCCTGGACCTTGGCACTTGCACGTGGCCCCCTGGCTGCTGGCTGTCCCTTCTGCAAGGCACCAACCAGAGGTAGAGAAACCAAGTCAGGCAGCTCCTCTTGTCACGATCCTGATGATATTCAATGCATGGCAGACAGGTGGTCCCCAAGGGACTGCAACCTCTTTGAAGGAATTAAGTGCCTAGATCAGAAGTGAGAAACACCCTAGCAGAGTCCTGATAAATGCACACAGGGTTGCCAGCCTAGTGGAACAGTTGCTACCATGGCCCAAGACAGCTTGGGGACATGTACCCAACCCCGACCCTCCTTGTGCCCAGTCTCCTGTCAGGGGATTAAGGACCTCAGTGCTTGCTGTACAGGGTGCAGAGGTTGGACCTGGTCTAAGGCCCCAGGGTACAGGGAGATGACGGGAAGCTGAAAGATGCCTGAGCTGAGGCTCTAAGACCCTAGTGCATGCTCCTTTTCCCATAGGACTGCACTTAAGAGACACAAATTCGAAAATAAAATTAAGAATTTCAATGAAATGCAGAGCATTCATCCCCAAGTGCAGGGTTCTCCTGAGCGTCGAACTCTGTTTAACTGCACTGGTCACTCACCCATGAAGCCAGCCCTGAGAAAGAATAATGTGTATAATGCTCTTTGTACGATGCCAAAGGCAGAGTCAGGAGTCAATAACTATAAGTTATTGCATTACTATTAGGAATGAGATGGTCTCTATGGGTTAGAATATGACATTACATATCCCAGGCATGTTTATGGACGTGGATATGTTGGTGTCTGGAAAAGCAATGATAAAAATAATACTTAGGCTGGGCACGGTGGTTCAAGCCTATAATCCCAGCACTTTGGGAGGCAGAGGTGAGGGAATTGCCAGAGCCCACGGGTTCGAGAACAGCCTGGGCAATTTGGGAAGACCTCATCTCTACAATAAATTTTTTTTTAAATGAGCTGGGCGTGGTAGCATGCTCTTGTAGTTTCGGCTACTTGGAAGGCTGAGGTGGAAGGATTGCTGGAGCCCAGCAGGTCAACGCTGGACTGGCTGCGAGCATGCCACTGTACTCCAGCCTGGGCGATAGAGTGAGACTCCAACTTGAAAGGAAGAAAGGAAGGAAGGAAGGAAGGAAGGAAGGAAGGAAGGAAGGAAGGAAGGAAGGAAGGAAGAAAGAAAGAAAGAAAGAAAGAAGGAAAGAAAGAAGGAAAGAAAGAAAGGCAGGGCAACTCCCTCAGGTCCCCTCCCACGGTGGGAGATTTTCTGTCCTCTCAATAAAGCCTGTTTTTTTTTTGTTTTCCAAAAAAATAAAAAATAAAAATAAAATAAAATAAATAATCATAATACTCAGTGGCTCTCAGCTTCCAATAGTGCTGTTGACCAACCCCATAGTGGTGTATAGAGTCACGCTGACCTAGCACTGAATCAGTTGAAGTACCTGCGATTGTTTTAGCATGAGTTGGAAATGCCAAAGAAGTTACCTATATTTTTGGCCAAGAAAAATGAGTTTCCCAAAGTCAATAGCTAAATTCAGCTGAAGCTGAGCTCACCTTTAAGAAAAAAAATGATAGGATGAAGATATAGTGATCACAGGATCGAGCAAAGCCTTTTTGTGTCCTGTTGTTCATGACTGTTGTCTTATTCTGCATTGCTAGTGAAGTGACTTTAAACTGCTAATCTGTATAACAAATATCCTTTGCATAAAAATCATCTTGTGTGGTGATTCCTAGAAGATCTAAAAATCAACATCCCATACCACCCAGCAATCCCCTTCTGGGAATATAATCAGAGAAACTCAAATCATTCTACAAAAAAGATACCTGTGCACACATGCTTATTGCAGCACTATTCACAATAGCAGAAACATGGAACCAACCATGCTGCCCACAGTAAGTAGACTGGATTTTTTAAATGTGGTACATATACACAAGGGAATATTAAGGAGCCATAAAGAAGGACAAAATTATGAACTTTGCAGCAACTTGAATGGATTTAGAGTCTGTAATACTCAGTGATCTATCACAGAAACAAAGAACTGAGTACCATACGTTCTCACTCATAAGCAGACCCTGGACAATTACCATAGTACTGTAAAGAAGGGATTGGCAGTAGTGGGAAACTGCCAGGGGAGGGACAATGTGGGGGGATGGGAGGGTATGCTTCATCAATAAGGTTACCTGATCTAAAACTAGGTGAAGTGGGGACCAAAGTGAGGTCCACACAACTTGACCTGTACAGTGGCCATTTGTATACCTAACCCTGAATTGTAACCCACATCTTTAAAATAAAATTTTTTTTAAAAAAATCATATTGGTAGTAAATGTCAATCAAACTTTTGCTGGAAGCTAAGTGAACCCAAGTGAACCCTTAGAAAATGAAGGACGTACCCTCATGGAAATCGGAACTGGCATCCAATTCCTGAACAAAACCTGAAACCCACAGGTCATAAGAGAGAAGATAGACAAGTGGGACCTTATTAAACTGACAAGCTTCTGCAAAGCCAGAGAAACCATCAAGAGAGCAGGGAGACAGCCTATAGACTGGGAAAAAGTCTTTGCCAACACCAGATCTGACAAAGGCTTAACATCTTGGATCTACAAGGAACTCAAACGTGCTGAAAAGAAAAAAACAAACAACCCCATTATAAAATGGGCAAAAGATGTGAACAGACACTTCTCAAAGGAAGACATCCGAGCAGCCAACAGACACATGG
>NW_007070811.1:1678-4684 GCF_000164805.1 Carlito syrichta | reverse complement strand
AACACCTCTTATCAACAGGGTGCCAGAATGAAACATATTTGTATACCTGACCCTTAACTGTACCCCACAACATCATAATAAAAAATATTGATTTAAAAAAAAAATCATATTGGTAGTAAATGTCACTTAAACTTTTGCTGGAAGCTAAGTGAACCCAAGTGAGGTGCCAGTCACACACCATCAAGGCCCCCACACTTAGAGGGCCTGCTTTGGGAGTCAGGGTTTCCATAAGCCTGTGAAAGTGAATTTACATACCGTCTGAGCACATCTTCTTAGACATTGTCTAAGTAGCAGCATTCCTTTGGAAAGTTTGGCCTCTCCATTTGGGTGCACACAGATTCACACTGTCGTGACCGTGCCGCCTCTGCACAGGTTTCCTGAATATCTGGCCCAGGAAGTCTAGGGTGAAAAGCAGCTGCTGTCACTCGGACGGGATGGTCTCTCACATCCAAAAATCAGGACAAGCATGAAAGAAACCACCCACAAGAAGGTCCTTAAAACATCAGGAATTTCCCTTTGAAAATACACAGGAGCCCGGGTGTGCCTATAATCCCCGCACCTTGGGAGGCTGAGGCGAGAGAATTGCCTGAGCCTAGGGATTCGAGACCAGCCTGGGCAACTTGGTGAGACCTCAGTTCTACAATAAATCACAAACACACAAAAATTTAGCTGAGCGTGTGTCTGTAGTTCCAGCTACTTGGAAGGCTGAGGCAGAAGGAGGCCGTGAGCATGCCACTGCATTCCAGCCTAGGAGACAGAATGAGACTCCAACTCAAAAAAGAAAGAAAGAAAGAAAGAAAATACACAGGAAAGGGTACCTAATGGGAGACAGGGCCTCTTGTTTCCCCTCTGAATAATTTATTAAAAATAATCGTCTGTCTTGTAAACTCTGTCTTTGGAGAAAGCTACGTTTCATGGTTAAATTCAACTACAGATATCCCTTATGACCAAGGGAGGCCAAAATATTCTGGTCTGCTACACAGTGATGCCAAAGGATGCACAGATCATTCTGTAGTATTTTGCATAGAACAGTAGCTAACTAACGTAACTACAACTGAGCAGTGCCTGCTCTATGCCAGGCGTTGTTCTAAGTTCTTTCTTATGAGTTAACTGACAAGCAGATGAAAAAACTTAGAGTGATTTTCCCAGTGCCATGTTGGAGCAAAGATCTGAGGCCTCCAGTCTGTCTCGGGCACACACTCTTAACGACTGGGCCCAAGTTCAAACTCCATGATAGTGCTGGGGTTTCATTTAAAGTCTCAGCCTAGAGGAAGTACAATAAGTCCTCACTAATGTCATCAACAGGTTCTTGGAAAACGCAACTTTAAGCAAAATGACATATAAGGAAACCGATTTGACCAGAGGCTAATTGATATAACCAAGAGTGGCATAGTTATGGTCACGAAGACATCACCAAGCCTCTAAATAAAGACCAACACACTTCTAATATTAAACATGAAGATATATGTGAGCTGTACATACGTTAAGAATGATTATCAAAACATGTAAGATAATTTTATATTTACTCCATTATTCCAGGCCAGGGTGGTCGGAGCCTACCCTGCGAGCTCAGGGCATAGGAGAGGACCCAAACGTGTGCAGGAGTCATCCCCTCGCAGGGCCACCCCCACACAATCACACTCACACAGACTAGGAGCTGGTAAACACTCCAATAACCGGGGGAAAAGGTAGAGACTTCATGCAGACAGGGGCCCGATCAGGAATTGATTTATTTTTTCATCCGCATTATAAGGAAATGATATTCAACAAAATGACGTTTTTGGAGGACCTGCTGTATTTCTAAGCCCAACCACTATGATGTAGAAATTATGCTTTGCTGGTCTTCTTACAATAAAGTGTGCTGCTTCTATATATTTGATACATTTTCCAGGTAGTGGGCATTTGTTGTAAGTTTTTTGTGGTGTTTTGTTTTCTGTTTTTGAGTTGGACTCTCACTTGTCACCCAGGCTGGAGAGCAGTGACACATTCATGGCCACCCCAGCATCGACCTGCTGGGCTCCGGCAATCCTTCCACCTCAGTCTTCCAAGTAGCCGGACCTACAGGCACACGCTACCATGCCTGGCTTTTTTTTTTTTTTTTTTTTTTTACTTGTAGAGATGAGGTCTTGCCTAGTTTCCCGGACTGGTCTCGAACCCACAGACTCAGGCAATCCACTCACCTCGGCCTCCCAAAGTGCTGAGATTACAGGCTGAGGCACCCAGCCCTGCCCTGTTATACATTTTGAGGAAGAAAACACTGTTTACAAATAGAGTTGCAACAAAAGCTTAAGCTAGGATGGACAAGTGTTTCCAACAGGAGAGGCCCCGGGAAGCACTTCCCATGGTCTCAAGAACACCATCTGATGATGCCGTCCTGGGGCAGAGGGGCTTGCTTTATTCAAAATAGATTGTAGAGAACGTGGAAGCTGAGAGGCCCGTTAAGAAGCAATTATAATAATTTCATAGGGAGATGACGCTGGCTTGGACCAAGGTGGCAGAGATGGAAGTGGTGAGAAGTGGTTGGATTCCAGGTGTATTTTGATGTTAAAGTCATTAGAAGTATTTGAAAGATTAAAGTGGGGGCGTCCACCTGGATGACTCCCGGCTTCCTGGTCCGAGCAGTTAAAAGGCTGAAGTCGCCATGGCTTGGAAGGGGTGGGCTTTGGGAGGGCCTTTCAGGGTTCCAGGCCGAGCATATTAAAATTGAGTTGGCCATTCGTTGTCCAGGCAGGGGGGTCAGTTAGACAAATACACGGTTCTGAGGCGAGGGGCGAGGCTCTGCCTACAGGTGTAAACTGTGGCTTTCAGCCAGTGGAAAGCACACAGCCCCGTGAAAGTGCTTAACGGTAAGGCCGACGCGAACCAGGCTAGAAAGGGGAGGCCGTCCCGCTCGAGGTGGGACCCCGATCGCTAGCATAGCATCACTCGGGGGCTTGCTAGACACGCCGCTCCCGCGCCCCCGTGCCCACGGAGTCAGACACGCCCGAGGCGAGGCCCTGCGCCGCG
>NW_007070811.1:0-1002 GCF_000164805.1 Carlito syrichta | reverse complement strand
TGCCCAGGTGGGTCTCGAACCCGCGGGCTCAGGCCATCCACTCATCCCAGCCTCCCAAGGTGCAGGATTACAGGCTGAGCCACCAAGCCCAACTTATTCCTTTAATCTTAGGCAGTAATCAATCAGTGTGTAGGGTGAGGCCATTCACATACAAAAGGTTCTCTGAGTCCTTCACAGATGGGGAGAAGGTATCGAACATTCAGCTCTTCAGCAAATCTCTCATGCCACTGGCTGTCAAATTATGAGAAATCTAAAGGAGACTCTTCTGGCTTCTCCTCTGAACCCCCTTCAGAACCCAGTGGGCCCCTAAGGGACTTAGGATGAAGGCTTTTCCAACCTTGGCATTTTGCCTCCTAGACTTTTTAGCATGACCTATGTGCTGTTTAGAAGTCTTCTAAAGCTACTAATAAATATGCTAGAAAAATAAACCATCAAGAGAGCAGGGAGACAGTCCAGAGAATGAGAAAAAATATTTCCAACTGTATATCAGACAAAGGCCTAACATCTAGGATCTACAAGGAACTCAAGTGTACTGAAAGGAAACAAACAGCCACATTAAAAAGTGGGCAAAAGACACGAATAGACACTTCTCCAAAGAAGATATACAGGCAGCCAGCAGACATGAAAAAGTGCTCAGCCTCACTCAACATCAGAGAAGTGCAAATCAAAACCACCTTGAGATACCACCTCACCCCAGTAAGAATGGCCATCATTAATAAAACAAACAACAACAGACGCTGGCAAGGACGTGGAGAAAAAGGAACGCTTCTACACTGCTGGTGGGAATACAAACTAGTGCAACCTCTTTGGAAGGCAGTGCGCCGATTTCTGAAAGAACTAGAAATTGACCTTCCATGTGAGCCAGCAATCCCCCTATTGGGAATATACCCAGAGGAACTCAAATCATTCTACCAAAAAAATACCTGCACACACATGTTTGTTGCAGCTCTATTCACAATAGCAAAAACATGGAACCAACCATGCTGTCCATCGAAGCTGGAC
>NW_007070810.1:0-646 GCF_000164805.1 Carlito syrichta | reverse complement strand
TCACAGTGACTGATTCTCCTTGGTGATGGATGCTCCAGTGGCAGACTCTCTTCTTTGATGAAGATAGCCAAATTACTGGCTATCTTCTCTGATTGGTGCCACAGTGATTAGCCTTCTATTATGAATGACCCAGTGTTTGAGTCTACTGTATAATGAATGCCCAACTGAATAGCCCTCTGTGTTGAGAGTCCCGGTGATTTGGCCTCCTCATTAATGGGTTCTCCAGTGACTAGATCACCTCTGTGAGGCATGCCCCAGTGACAGATCATGCTCCAAGATGGGTGCACCTGGGACTAGCCTTCTACTGTGATGGATGCCCCATTGACTGGAACTCCTAATGAATGGCCAGTGACTGGGTCTCCCCTGTGATAGATGTGACAGTGATTTTCCCTCTTCAGTGATTGGCTTTCCCCTGTGACCTTAGTCTCAGTGACCATAACATATCCATGATAGGTGACCCAGCTACAGACTCTACTCACTATGAGTACCCCAGTCTCTGTCTCATGTCTTTGATAGGTGTCCCATTGACTGGCTCACTTCTGTGATGGTTGCCCCAAGAATTGACCTTCTTCTGTGATGGGTGCTAGATTGACACTCCTTCCTCTGTGCCTGGTGTCACACTCTGGACCTCCTCCATAATAGGAGC
>NW_007070809.1:1968-2895 GCF_000164805.1 Carlito syrichta | reverse complement strand
TGTGCGCTACCACGCCCAGCTGATTTTTTTGATTTATTGTAGAGATGAGGTCTCGCTGCCCAGGCGGATCTCGAACCCGTGGGCTCAGGCCATCCACTCGCCTCAGCCTCCCAAAGGCGCGGGACTACAGGCTGAGCCACTGAGCCTGGCTATTTCTTACTTTTTTTAGGGACAGTGTCTGGTTATCACCGAGGCTGGAGTGCAGTGGTGTGGTCATAGACCACCGTAGCCTCAACCTTCTGGCCTTGAGTGATCCTCCTATCGCAGCCTCCTGAGTGGCTGGGACTACTGGCACGCACCACCACGTCAAGCTAATTTTAAAAAATGTTTGTAGTGGCCGGGCTCGGTGGCTCAGTCTGTAATCCTGCGCTTTGGGAGGCTGAGGTGAGTGGATGGCCTGAGCCCTGGGGTTCGAGACCCACCTGGGCAACTTGGCGAGACCTCATCTCTACAATAAATCAAAAATCAGCCGGGCGTGAGAGCGCGCGCCTGTAGTTCCAGCTACTCGGAAGGCTGAGGCGGAAGGATTGCCAGAGCCCAGCAGGTCGAGGTTGCAGTGGCCACTCCTGGCCACTGCACTCCAGTCTGGGTGACAGAGTGAGACACAACACACACACACACAAAAAAAAATATTTGTAGAGACAGGGGTCTCGCTATGTTGCCCAGGCTGGTCTCAAACTCCTGGGTTCAAGCGATCCTCCCACCTCGGCCTCCCAAAGTGCTAGGATGACAGGTGTGAGCCACCATGCCTGGCCTTAGCCAGGACCCTGACCCAGGAAATGGGCGTCCTGTGTCATCATCTCCCCCCACTCCCCTCCTCTGCAACAAGCCAACCGAGCGTCCTAACCACCCCCATCCCGTGGAGCTGGGAGTCCCAGAGCCTCTGAAGGCAGAAAGCGAACAGGCGGCCCCCGGGGACCCAGCCCC
>NW_007070809.1:0-944 GCF_000164805.1 Carlito syrichta | reverse complement strand
GACCCACTGGGCTCCAGCGATCCTTCCGCCTCAGCCTTCCGAGTAGCCGGGATTACAGGCGCGTGCTACCACGTCTGGCTGATTTTTTGATTGATTGTAGAGATGAGGTCTCGCTGCCCAGGCAGGTCTCGAACCCGCGGGCTCGGGCAATCCACTCACCTCAGCCTCCCAAGGCGCGGGATGACAGGCTGAGCCACTGAGCCCGGCTCCGGCTAATTCTTTAACTTCTTTTTAGAGATGGGGTCTTGCTGTGTTATCCAGACTGGTCTCGAACTCCCGGCCTCAAGGGATCCTCCCTCCTCGGCCTCCCAAAGCATCGGGTCTGCAGGCGTGAGCCACCGCACCCGGCTTCCTGGCACAATTTCGACCCCCTGCCGCCAGCTGCCGTCGTCATCTGTGCTTTGATTCCGGGTGTGTTTGCCGTGTTCCCCGCCCTTCTAGAAACTCCGTGCCCTCCAGGACCGCAGTCGCCTCAGTCAACGCCACAGCCCGGTACCCAGAACATCGCAGACTGAACAGTCAGGGAAATCTCGCCACACGCTGACAGACACGGGTCCGGAGACCACGACAGCCAGGCCTGGCTCCAATCCAGATCTGAACAAAGTATGTCAAAAACAACCAGGGAGCAGGGTTCAAGCTGGACATTTGAGGATTTTAAGAAGCTACTGTCAGTTTTTTTAAAAAATGGTCACAGGAGTGTGGGTTAGTTTTGTTTTTTTTTAAAGTCCTTACAGAAACGCAAACACAGGCCGGGCTTGGTGGCTCAGCCTGTAATCCCGCGCTTTGGGAGGCCGAGGTGAGTGGATTGCCTGAGCCCACGAGTTCGAGACCTGCCTAGGCAACTTGGTGAGACCTCATTTCTACAATAAATCAAAAAATTAGTAGGGCGTGGTGGCACGTGCCTGTAGTTCCAGCTACTTGGAAGGCTGAGGTGGAAGGATCGC
>NW_007070808.1:0-779 GCF_000164805.1 Carlito syrichta | reverse complement strand
ATGTGAGATAATAGCATTGTTTGTGTCAGCAAAGTGGAACCTGTCAGCATCGTTGAAATGCTTAAAACTGCTGCTGATAATTTTGTAATGAAAGTTTTGAAATCTAAATGTCAGTTTTCTACATATTGTAAAAATAAAGGCCACTCACTGTGCTGCCAAGTTGTGTGTTATTGTGGTGTGTTTGCAGTGAGGTCTAAGGACATGTTTTGATGGGCAATGCAAGAGGACGGTGTTTCTAGCTAGCCTTTTTGGGCTGCCTTAGAGTCTGGCTCCTGTAACATCTTTCACAATATGTGCAGTGAGGCTGCCTTTTCTCCGCCCATACAGACCTTCTACGAATGCAAGGCGACCTGGCACTCTGCTCCTGATGGGACAACTGAAATGATCCCACTTTTCTTTTCCACAGTTGAGATCCAGGGAGGCTGCCTCCATCAAATCCTGAAGGCCTTTGGTTCCCATCATTTATGAGTCCCCTCACTGTGTGGGACGCTGGCTGGTCAGCAACCTCAGTGACGACACGTCGATCATAGCTAAGGGCAAGTGTCCCGGCCGGCACAGTGACTCAGGCCTATAATCCCAGCCCTTTGGGAGGCTGAGGTGAGAGGATTGCCTGAGCCCATGAGTTCGAGGCCAACCTAGGCAACTTAGCGCGACCTCATCTCTACAGTAAATCAAAAACTTAGCCAGCATGGTGGCGTGTGCCTGTAGTTCCAGCTACTACTTGGAAGACTGAGGTGGAAGGATGGCCAGAGCCCAGCAGGTCGAGGCTGCGGTGGCCG
>NW_007070807.1:4595-5992 GCF_000164805.1 Carlito syrichta | reverse complement strand
CCAGGCAGACGCGCGAGTGACGGGGTCTGCGGGGCCTTGGGGAGGAGACGGAGTCGGACGGCTGGCTGTGGACAGCCCCGCGGGGATTTTAGGCCCGGGCGCTGCCGGGGCGCAGGCCTCGGCCTCGGCCACATCGAGCCTCCTCTTGGGGGAAGGGGCTCATTGACTCGGGTCCCCTCAGATGCACACTTCCTCGGGGGCTTGTCCGGTGACCCCATCTCCCTGCCCAAGGCACCACCCGTCCGATGTGAGCGGCCGGGATCCCGCCCTGCGGTCGGCGCGTTTTCTATTCGGGCCGCAGCCTGGGACACAAAGCAAAACGTCGCCAATTTTCAGAAGAGGCTGGCGCCTCGGGGGTGTGAGCTGTGGCCGCCCCGCAGGCTGCGTTCCCACGCGCTCCCAGACCGCCCCTCCCTCTCCGCCCCGCGTCACCGGTTCAAGGACGCTGAGCTCCAAGCGGAGAAGGTTGGGAACCTCCCAGCTGGGCTCCGCGAAGTCCCTGCGCCCCGAGGACGCAGCCTGCCCGGGCTGTCCTTTGGGAGAAAAGCGGCCTCCCGGCCTAAGAACTCGTCTCACGCTAGAAGGAAGGCCGAAAAGATTCAGGCCGCTGCCCCTTTGGGGGAAGAGCCCTTCTGGGGGCAGAGTCGCAAATACTGTGTGCTCTGGGCACCGGCAGCTGAGCTCCTGTGGCCAGCTTCATCAGGGCAGCCACCACCACTTCCCTCCCCTGGGGGGCTGCGTCGTGTGCCCCCCTGGGGGGTCGTCGTCGGGGTCACCTCTCCTGCTTTCTCCGCCCGGCTCCCTCGCAGGCACCCGCGCTCGGCGGAGCTGCCGTCGCCCTGGCGGGGGCAAGACCCAGTCCCGGGCTCAAGGGGCGGCGGCCGTGCCCGCAGGGCTCGTGGGCTGCTCGCGGGCGCCCCGACATCGCTCCAGGTGCGCGGGCGCGTTTCCTTTCCCCCTACTCACTTTGGCTCGGGTCCCTCACGGCCTCGGGCTCCTCGTCTTGTTCCTTGTGGCCGCTGCACGAGTCTCGCAGGACCGCGTGGACGTAGCTCTGGGGACAGAGCCCCGCATCCGCGTGGCCGTCGGCTGCGGCCAGCGAGCTCAAATAGGACAGTCTGTCGCCCTCCTCGTCCTCGTCGTCCTCCCCTCCATCGGAAAACTGCGTCCCGTCGGCCGCGGCCAGCGCGCAGGGCGCCGAGTGGAAGGGGCGCTCCAGGGAGTCCGCCTGCAAGTGCGCGCCGCCGAAGTGCTGCTGCTCCAAGTTGAGAATGTCTTTGACTGAGAAAGGGGTGGAGGTGACCGGGCTTGGTAACATCATCAGGGCCACTTGATCGTCCCGTCCAAATACTCAGTGAATCCCGGCGGGGGCGGGGAGGCAGCGCGGCGGCCCCGGC
>NW_007070807.1:3184-4224 GCF_000164805.1 Carlito syrichta | reverse complement strand
CGGAGGGCCGTTCTCCAGGGCTCGCTCGGACGTCTCCTCCGAGGAAGAGGCCCTCCTCCCGCCTCTGAACGCGCCGCCCGTGTTCGCGAGGACGTGCGCGCCACCTGCCACCTCCCTTAGTTCTGCAGCTGTGTGCGCCTGCCCGGTCGCCCGGCTGGGCCGTGAGTCCCCCGAGGCAGGGTCCCCGTCGCATCTGCCCCCGTGGCCCCCTTGCAGCGGCCGCCCGGAGCAGGTATGTGGAAGGCACGGCGGCGGAGTCGCCCCTCAACTTTGGCGTTCACGGCTGCGGGTTCGGATCCTGGCCTCGTCGGCGTGCGGCCTTGGGGCCCTCTGGTCTGGAAAAAGGAGACAACAGTAACACGTCCTCCAGGGTCGCCCCGGGGGTTCAATGAGGCAAAACACGCCGGGAGCTCAGTGCGGGCCTCGGGCATGTGAAGCGCGCGGTGCGCGTGAACGGCCGCCATTCTGCACGAGAGGCCAGGCCGCGTTTGTTGACTGCATCGGCGGTGACGTGGCTGGAGCGCCGCGCGCGCTGGGTGGCTTCGTGCGGTTTTGAGAGCAGGAACCGTCCTCGCAGGGGGAGGTGGCCCAGCCGCGGCCGCCCTGTCTTTTCCGCCTGTTGAAGTCGGGGGCCTGGGTCTAGGCCTTGGCTCTCGGACACGCTTTTCGACTTTCTGTAACCATAAGCCTTCGGCCCGGAATGTTTCCTGGGGGGCGCTTGGGGGTCTCCAGAGATTCTGGAACCTCCGCCTGGTGGGGACCGCCTCCTTCCCGCACTACAGGCCTTGGCCCGCCACCAGGCCTGGCCCAGGAAGACCCGTGTGCAGCGCCGGTCTTGGACAAACAGAACCGGCTCCGGTCCCACCGAGGCGGTCCGCATCCGGCCCCAACCGCCCCAAGCATTTTGTTTTTCTGGCGGCCAGAATGGCGGGGCTGGAAGAGACCGGCCTCAGCTGCAAGGGCGGGTGGGAGGTGCAGAGGACCCCGCCCCCGGGCGCGGCAGGCCCCGGCGGGAGTGGGCACCGGGGCGGACAGCTGCC
>NW_007070807.1:2506-3053 GCF_000164805.1 Carlito syrichta | reverse complement strand
CGGGGCCTTCGCTTTAAACCCCGAAACCATTGTCGCTCCGGGGCGGAGGCCGGTGTCTCCAACCAGGCGGTGAGTCTGCAGGGGGAAGGCTGCGCCGGGCTCACGAGCGCTCGGGCGCGGAGACCCGCGAGTGGGGACCTGGGGCGAGCGCGTCGCGGTGGGAGGGAAGCCGAGTTCCAGACCCACTCTCCCACCCATCCCCAGGGCAAAACCGTCTGGGGGTGGGGGGGTGTTTCTACTCCCTTCTGGTCTCCAATTTTCTTCTCTTGGGCGATTTCAAGATTCGAAGGAAATAGACAAAAGCCACGGAAACTTTTCCTCCCCGCGCCTCCGCCGCGCCTCGCTCCTGGGCCTGAACTAAGCCCGGTCCCCAAAAGCCGGACTCGGACAGCGACCTGGACAGAACGCCCCTCCCGCGCCGAACCCGGGGGCATGCCCACCGCCCGCAGCCCCTGGAGCCCCCCGGTCGCCCTTGGGCGCGAGGGCGGCGTCTCATCCGGCAGCAGGCCCACGGCGGCCTGGTCCCCACTCTGCCGCCGCCGGGCCA
>NW_007070807.1:0-1888 GCF_000164805.1 Carlito syrichta | reverse complement strand
GGCGTCCCCCGCGGCGGGTCGGAGTGTGGGACCTGGTTCCCGCGCCCCCGGGGACCGCCGCCTTCTGGGGCGTTTGCCTTCTCTTGTCTGCACAGGGATCTCGAAACCCTCGAGCTGTGCTCGACTAATAACAGGTTTTCGTTCCAGACAGTTTAGCTAATTACTGTCAGATAAAGTAAATAAGGTCGCATTCACGGAAGCGTTTGATTTTATTTTAATCGAGTTTATCTCCTTGTACGTTTTCGTCACATCGTACATTTATACAAGCGCCTCCGCCCCCGAAAGATTAAATGGTGGTAAATTCCGTGACGGAGGGGGACTATATAGACTCATAAACGATACATCGTGCCTTAAACAAAAGTAAGAAAAACTGCGAGCTGGCTAACCAGTGACAGTGAGTCGCTATCAAATGGAAATGTGATGGCGTTCTGAAAAGTGTAAAGTGTTCTCCTAACTGTTACTGTTCACACAAACGTTGCTCGATGTATACATAAAGTCAGATAATGGATACTTTTAGTTACATATGCCACTGCTTATCTCCTGGCCTCCCGACTATTCAAGTGGCCTTTTAATTATGTAACTAAGGCCACCAAAAAGCTGAACGTTATCGTGGCTTTCTAATCTAAATGTAACACCACATTCAGAAGTGATTTTCTATCAAAGCGTGAAAAATCGCCTTGGGATGACCGCGGCTAGCCCACGCGGTTGACGTTTCAGGTGAATTTTCCATCGTTTTTATTTCTCTCCTAGAAACTTCATTTTCAAACCGGCTTGAGGGGGGAGGGGGGGGGGAGAGAGAGAGAGAGAGAGAGAGAGAGAGAGATAGATATTTCTTTTTATCGGCGGCAACAAATGTGTTTTTGTTCATTTGTGGTTGTTAGTGGTGGGGTGTGTGTGGGGGGGGGGTTGGTTTGGTTTTCAGTGGAGGAATGTTAGAAAGCTATCCAAAATTTTTGAGCAATTTGAGGCCATAGCATTTTGATTGTGAGAAGGACAACTACATTTTGTACTTTTAAAGAAATGTCAACCGCGTTGAAAGCATTAAACTGATTAATTTTTTGAGTTTTTTGTTTCTCAAGTAATTTTGTAAGAGAACATTTTAAATGTCGTTTTAAGCATTTAGCTTGTTACATAAATGCCAGATTTTCCTAGATTTTGTTTGGAATTGAGTTTTCTAAGTAACCTACCATTTCTCTTTCCTGGGAGAAAAACCAGCCCAAGTTCAGTAATGTGTGTGTCCTCCTTTGTAAATTGCAGGCCCTTGCTGAGAAGGAGTTTCGGTTTCTCAGGGAAGGGACTTCTCACGTATTTATCTATGCGTATCTACTCCCTCCAAACATTTTACAGATAAAAATGTAAATTAAGCTTTCTTCACCAGAACCATTTCTGCCAATAAAAGTCATGTGGGGGGCGGGGGGGGGGGAACCTGTACCGTTGGCGAATGAAAATCAACTCCATACTTTTCAAGCAAAAACGCCTCAGTAAAGGAACGCCAGGACACACATTTATTTGCACGATTTGCGTGCGCTATTCGGGCGTGCAGCGAGCAGCTTTACCTTGGGGATTAAATAGGAATCCTGAAAGCATTCCTCAACTTTGTGGTGGTGAGTTTGAGTTTCTGTAACGAAATTGCAATGTCTGTAGCCTTTTTCAAACATGTCTGGCTCCGAGAGAGCAGCTGCGGTCTTCGGCGAATTAATCCACTGACACCAGAGCGCCTGCCCGGGAAGAGGAGAGAAGCGTGGCCGTCGTGTCCCACGTGGCGCAGACCCCCGGTGTCCGCCGCCCCCCGCGAGCCGGCCCCGTGGGACCCCGGCCTCCCGGGACGTGGGACGCGACCTCCAAGACCCCTGGGCGAATACCTCCAGGCCGGCGGAGGACGAAGCAG
>NW_007070806.1:1773-2835 GCF_000164805.1 Carlito syrichta | reverse complement strand
GGACCTCCTGCCCACCAGGCCAGGGTCGCTCAAGCCTGGGTCCCTGTGCCCCCAGCCGTGGCGGGGGCTTCTGCCTCAGTGTCTCTCTTCAGGCTTCCGGACCAGGCCTAAATGGAACCCACCCCCTCTCCGGCTCCCAGGCATCGCCCTTGTGACCCTCCATCCAGCCTGGCAGGTGCAGAGGGTGGGCCGCTCTCAGGGTTCTCCACGAGCAGGGCCCCTTCCCGTGGCCCCTGGCCAGGCTCTGGCCACCACACTCGGCCCCAGTGCTGGTGTCTTCAACCGTCTCCTTGCGAGTCCTGGACCCGGTGCCAGGGTGGCCAGGTCCGCGGCAGACACAGCTCACACCAGGCGCACCGCGGGAGCCGTGGGTGGCAGCCCAGCATGGTGCATCTGGAGATCACGCTGGCCTGTCCTTCAGCCGTTTCAGGGGCCCCGGCCACAACAGCAGGGGTGATGGGCCCAGGAGTGTGTCCTCTAGGGCCGGCTTGAGCAGGGCATTGAGCAGGGGGAGTGGGTTCCAACCCTCTCCAGCTCCCTGGGGCCCGTCCACAGGGTGCCTTTGAGCACAGGGCCTGGGCGTGGGGCTGCTCACTGGGACACCCAGGGGGAGGACAGCTGAAAGGGCGGGCCCCGCTGCCCGAGCCACAGCCATGCAGCCGTGGGACCCGGCATCCCCACCCCCTCGGCGTTCCTGGCTCGCCCCGCAGGTGCCCCGCCAGGAGCCCCGAAAGCCCCTGCCCTTCCACGGGCTTCTTCATGCTGGCAGGTCTGGAAGAGCTCCAGCCTTGGCACCGAGATCCAGGACTAGGGGCCCCCCGCCAGCCGGCAGTCCTCAGGGGCTAGGGCAGAGGGTGGGCTGCACAGGTCTGAGGCCACCCCCCTCCCAGACAGGAGCCAGCCCACCTTGCAGCAGGACTCCCAGGAGGGTGACGGTGGCCAGGAGCGCCACCTCGTCCTTCATGGCGCGGGCAGCTCTGGCGGCCGGGCTGTCTGGAGAGCGTACCAGTCCGTACGTGTGATCAGACCCGTCTGCAGCTCCGAGGTCGGCCCGCAGAGGAA
>NW_007070806.1:0-1313 GCF_000164805.1 Carlito syrichta | reverse complement strand
AGGCCCTCCGGCTCTCGGCCCGTGGTGGGGGCACTGTCCCGAGGCCCCTGGCCTGCCGGGTGGGTCAGCCCACTTGGCACGGTGAACCTGTCGCTCTCTTGGGCTCCTGAGTCCAGAAGATAGTCCCCTGCCACGCAACCCTCCCGACTCGGGGTGACAGCCCCCACCCCCTTCCCCGAGGGCCCCACACCCCCATGGCAGGCCCTGTGGTCTCCATGGAGCTGGCTTCTGTCCCTCCCTGGCCTGTGGGCTGGACGGCGGGCCGCGGCTGGCTCGAGATGGTGAGACGCGGTTCTCTGGAAGCTTCCTCAGGACTTTGGGACAGGAAGCTTGCAGTAGGGAGGGTGACTTCCAGGACTCCTGCCAACTGCCTGCCCAAGGAGGTCGGAGCCCGGCCGGGCCGGGAGGAGAGACATGGCGTCTGAGGATTCCTGCCTGAGCCCCGGGCCCCCAGCCAGGAACGTCCCCGGCCCCTGCCTCCCATCGTGGGGACAACCACTTCTCCTTCTGGCTTGAGTTGGTTTGAGGTGGGTTTTGGTCAGACGTGGCCAAGTCCAGACTGCGGTGGAGGAGAGTCGGAGCCACGAGAAGCCACATGCAGGCGCCGGTCGACTGGGGGGCTGGGCCTGGTCGCAGGGCGTCTCCCGGTGACAGGGTCGTATGACCTGGGGGCTCTGACCCCAAGCCCCAAGCCCCAAGCCCGGTCCGACCTGAGGCCGGCGCCTGCTGGTCTCCCACAGAGCGCTCATTGCCGGGCTGCCACCCCCAGCGATTCAGACGCCCTCCGGGGCCTGGCCCTGCGTTAGGCCGAGCACGGGCAGTTGGGGGCTCAGTGCAGGGGCAAGCCCCATGTGCCTGCGAGCAGCGCAGCCACCTCCCGGGAACCCAGCACTGCTCTCCCTGCCCGCAGGAAGGTTGGGCCACAGGCCACCTGGATGGATTCTTTCCGCGTGTGCGGGTATTTGTGTCTCCTAGCCCCCATGTCTCTGCACGTGTGAACTCTGCTCGTGAGTGTCCTGTGTCTCTCATCTGAGCACCCGTGTGTCTCTCATCTCGTGAATGTTCGTGTGTCTCTGTACCCACGAGTATCCATGTGTCTCTGTGCCCGTGCATGTCCGAGCGTCCCTGTGCTCGTGACTGTGTGTCTCTCTGCTCTTGAGTATCCATCTGTCTCTGTGCCCATGAGTGTCTGTGAATGTCTGTGTGTCTCTGTGCTTTTGTTGTTTTGTTTTTTGTTTTTTGAGTTGGAGCCCCACTCTGTTGCCCAGACTGGAGTGCAGTGGCCGCTCCCGGCCACCACAGCCTCGACCTGC
>NW_007070805.1:0-1454 GCF_000164805.1 Carlito syrichta | reverse complement strand
CACTCCAGTCTGGGCGACAGAGTGAGACTCCAACTCAAAAAAAAATTAATTAATTAAAAAAATAAAGATTTTCTCTTTATTATTGCTTTAAAGAAAAAACACATGGTTCTGAAACAACTGGATATTCATATGCAAAAAAGTGTGTCCATAAATATTTTTTAAAATATACTCACACTATATTTTAAAACCCACACTATATTTTTTAAAAATTAATTTTAAACAGATAATGACTCTAATGTAAAATCTAAAACTATAATGCTTGTAGAAGAAAACATAGCAGTAAAATCCTTGTGACTTTGTGCTAGGGAAAGATTTCTTAGATATGATACCAAAAGCATAAACTCTAAGAAAAGGTTGAACTGGGCCACATCAAAATTAAGAATTACTGGTTACTACCACCAGCACAGCCATGTTGGAGCACAGAAGAGATGCTATCCTGCCCCTCAGATTTGTTCTAGCAACCTACTAAAATATGACTGATTACTAAGATGTTCTTTGTGTGGGTACAGACATACCTCAGTTCAGGATACTCAAAAGGCATCATGAAAACTGACACTGGAGTGACACATCGGTAAAAACCCAGGAATAAAGGAAAAGCAGAGAGAAAATTCAAACTAATAGCTGAGACATACAAAGTTTTATCAGAGGCATTTGACTGCTTCAAAGGCCCATTTAAAGATTTTTTTGAGGGGAATAGGAGGAGTCTAGGTGGAAGTAGAAACTGAGGTGTGGAACCGTTTTTCTCTGCATTGAGTAGATGTCCACCTTGGAAAGATTTGCATCACTCACTTCACTGGGTGTTGGGGGCCTCACTTCATTTTCTTCTACTTTATTTGGTCATAGTGGGATGGACAACTACAAATTGATATCAACTTTTACTAAAATAGTTAATGACAGAGAAACCATTACAAAGAAAATTGTTGAAAATGATCAAGAAAGAGAAGTTAGCCAGGCGCAGTGGCTCAAGCCTGTAATCCCAGCACTTGAGAGGCCGAGGTGAGAGAATTACCTGAGCCCACAGGTTTGAAACCAGCCTGGGCAACTTGGCAAGAACTCATCTCTACAATAAATTAAAAAATTAGCTGGGTGTGGGAGCATGCACCTGTAGTTCTGACTACTTGGAAGACTGAGGTGGAAGGATTGCCTGAGCCCAGCAGGCCGAGGCTACAGTGACCAGGAGCGTGCCACTGCACTCTAGCCTGGGTGACAGAGTGAGACTTCAACTCAAAATAAAATAAAATAAAATAAAATAAACTATAAATCTTTGTATGCATTTTTGCTTTTTTTTATTTTTGCTTTTTTGTTAAATATAATCCTAGGTAATCCTGGACTTTCTTCTTTTTATAATCAATATTTTTTATTATGATATTGTGGGGTACAGTTAAGGGTTAGGTATACAAATATGCTTCGTTCAGGCACCCTTGTTGATAAGGGGTGTCTCCTCATCCCCAGAC
>NW_007070804.1:0-1627 GCF_000164805.1 Carlito syrichta | reverse complement strand
TCAGTGACTGTAGAGGCGGGTGGGACGCTGGGGGCTGGGGTCCCGCCCGCCTGAGGGCACCCTTCCCAGCCCGGCCACTGCCCGGCCGTGGGATTTGAGGGGTGCCCCTTATGCAAGCTGGGGTGGAGCGGCGACCCCGGCCCAGGTGCCGTCCGTCAGGGGCCGGTGGGCTTAGCGGCTCTCAGGTTGGGGGTGCTCACAGGGCGCGCCCGGCCCGGAGGTGTTTGTGGCCAGGCTGCTTCTAGAATCTTCCTTGGGACCCTTGCTGGCCGCAGGGCCCTGGCTGTCCGGCTGCCTGGACGGGTGGGGGTCAGGGGCCGTGAGGGTCCAGCATTGTACAGTCGCATTTTTTTCTTTTCTCATTGGCTCACTCGGACCCTTTGCTTCTGTCCTGCTTTTGGCTTGTGTGTTTTCCCCTTGGCGAAATGTGCATCCGGCCTTTCACGTCCGACACACGGGATTTCAGTTTCTCTGGGGTTTGTTGGACGGCGTGGAGACCACGCCTGAACTCAGGTAAAAAGAGAAAAAAACCCACAAAAACCTAAAAAAAAAAAGAGTAACGAAAGGAATGAACCACCTCTACCTCTGGGCCCGCCTGGCCCGCCCCGGCCGCTGGGGGGGCCGCCAACATTTTCAGGTTCTGCAGAACATTCAGGTGTTAAAGGGTTAAAAGGCAAAAAGACCAAAAAAAAAAGAGAGAGCGTGATTTTGAAATCTAAAAGACACTGAAAGTTTACATTTTATAGTAACATTATTAAGCAGATTGTATTTAAACTTCAGAAATATTTAAGACGATTGTAACCCTGTAAAGCGGATGAGATATTAAAACAGTCAAAAACACTTCTGGCTTTAACAGAAAACGCCGTCTCCTGTGGTTTTTGGGGGTCAGGGGTGGCGGGGGCTTCCCCTCTGTCCCTTGGGGCTCTGGGTCCCGTTCCAGGTGGCAGAAGGCACGGGCTGAGGCGGGGTCCTGTCCCCAGGGGGATGTGTGTGGCTGTCACCGCCGGGGGTGCCCAGGATACCAGCCCCAGCGAAGGGTCCAGCCCCCCACCGTCCACAGGGCCCAGGGAGAGACCCTGCAGTCTGGGCCCAGCACAGAGGCGCACGCCTGTGACCTCCGTCCTTTGGGAGGCCGAGGCGGACAGGAGCTTGAGACCAGCCTGGACAACACAGTGAGACCTGGTCCCTACCAAAAAAAAAAAAAAAGGAACCAAGTCTGCTCTCTGCTCACGCCAGACCCCAGAATCAGCTCCCAAAGGGGCAGACCGTGTGGACCGGACTCACCTCCCCTCTCCCTCCCTCTCGGGGTGTGGATTTCTGGGTCACAGGGCCAGAGTCTTGGGGGTCTGTGGAGTTCCCTCGCCTGGGGGGGGTCTCACCGGAGTGAGTCCGCCCGCGGGGGACACGGGGCCGCATCTGGGGACCTATGTGGGTGCCACACCTGGGGGAGCTCTTGGCCCGGAGGCTGGGAGGCAGGGACCCTGCTGAGATCCGGTCTGGCCACACCCCAGCCCCGGCGGCCGCCCAGGGTCCCAGCCACGTGGCCCAAGGAGGCAAGACCCAGGGCCGCACTCGGCCCTCACACGGCCAAGCTGGACTCGGCCCCTGGACAGGGTGCCTTGAAGGA
>NW_007070803.1:11979-12420 GCF_000164805.1 Carlito syrichta | reverse complement strand
CCCGCGGGCTCAGGCAGTCCGCTCCCCTCAGCCTCCCAAGTCTCGGGATTATAGGCTGAGCCACCGAGCCTGGCTCAGGCTCTATTCTAAACGCCTTGGTTTTATCCAATGTCAGTGAAGCTCTTGGTGGAGAGAGAGTCCCACCAGGAAGCAGAGCCCGGCTGGGCGGCACATTTGGCCAGCATGAGGTGGGCACACGGGCTGTCCACACGTGTCCACACAGCTGCCCCCAGCGTGGCCAGGCCTTCAAAGGAAGCCAGCAGTCCTGGAGGGCTGCTGAGAGCACCCTCTGCAGCTTATTGAGGGGTCTGTTGCATGACCCTGGTTCTGTGATGGTTTAAGAGATGTCAAGGCTCTGTCTGCTTTTCCCTCCGAAACCACAGGGCACTGGTTGGCTGGGGACACCTTTTATTTGGCTGCATGCAAAGTCAAGGATTCGGT
>NW_007070803.1:8476-11575 GCF_000164805.1 Carlito syrichta | reverse complement strand
CCCTGGGTCCTCCGGGAGCCTTGCCCCCAGGGGCACCATTCTGACTTCTGGGGCTTCATTGACCGTGAGGACCGTCTGTCCCTGGCCTGGGCCCCACCCCACCCTGGGTCTGCCCATCTCAGACCGGGCTGGAGCCTCTGCGCCAAAGCCACCCCTCTGAGCAGACCAGCGGAGCCAGAAACCTGGGCAGAACTGGGCCCGGCAGCCCACAGAGCCTGCCTCCTGCTTCCCGAGTCTGAGTCACACCGTCACCTCCCTGCATCTGCCCTACCCAAGGGCCCCAAAGAACACAGGGAGAAAGATTCCAGGAAGGGGCTGGAGAGACCGAGATCTGGGTGACATCGAGCTTGGGGACGCTCTCGGAGGCGCCTGAGGGAGCCCCAGCCTTAGGTGCTCCCTCTCCGGTGGGGCCCATGCAGGCCGAGACCTTGGGTGGAAAGCTGGCCCCGTGGCATGGGATGGCTGCCCAAACGACGGCCTCCCCAAGGCAGAGGCGGCTAGGGCAAGGGTGCATTCCCCAGAAGTCCGGGGACGCCTGGCCCCTGCCTTCCCTTCCCAAGCCGGGCCCTTCTGTGACAGCAGTTTACCAGTTAGGGATCAGCAGCTGGGGGCACAGGGGGTGTCAGAGCAGTGGGGGCCCGATGGTGATGCTGCTGTTGGTGACCCTCGGGCCGTACCAGCCGGCCCAGTAGTGAGTGTCCACGCCTCCGTGCTGAAACCAGATGTAGCGGACGCCGGGCGGGTAGTTGGAGAACGTGTGGGAGACCTGGGGTGAGGAGCAGGTGGGGAGGTGGGGGAAGAGAGGTTAGGGGAGCTGACCCTGAGCGTGGCACTGTCTGAGGAGGGGAGCCAGGAAGGGGCTGAGTTCTGGATTCAGTAGAATGGCGTTCTAATCCTTGCTCTGTGACTTGGGGCAGGTCATCCCCCCGCCCCAAGCCTCAGTTTCTTCATCTGTAAAATGGAGCAGAATCCCGTACGGTCCTTTCCACAGGATGATCATGTGGCTCACAGGAACTAAAAGAAACCGCAAGCTGCCTGAGGATGTTCACGATGGTCATCACAGGCACAAGTGGCTATTTAAGTTCAATCAAATTCAGGTGAAATAGCCAGTGTGGTGGCTCATGCCTGTAATCCCAGCACTTTGGGAGGCGAAGGCGAGAGAACTGCCTGAGTCCAGGGGTTCAAGACCAGCCTGGGCAACTTGGTGAGACTGCGTCACTACAATAAATCAAAAATTAGCCAGCCGTGGTGGCACATGCCTGTGGTTCCAGCTACTTGGAAGGCTGAGGTGGAAGGAACACCTGAACCCAGCAGGTCGAGACTGCGGTGGCTGTGAGCCTGCCACTGCACTCCAGCCTGGGTGACAGAATGAGACTCCAACTCAAAAAAAGAAAAAGGTTAGGTGAAATAGATGGCGGGGCACAATGGCTCACCCCCACCTGTAATCCCAGCACTCTGGGAGACCAAGGTGAGAGAATTGCTTGAGGCCAGGAGTTCAAGACCAGCCTGGGCAACATAGCGTGACCTCGTCTCTGCAAAAAAATTTTAAAAATTATCTGGGTGTGGTGGTGCATGCCTGTAGTCCCTGTTACTCAGGAGGCTGAGACAGAAGGATCGCCTGAGCCCAGGAGGTCAAGGTTTCGGTGAGCCGTGATCGTGCCACTGCACTCCAGCCTGGGTGATAGAGTGAGAACATGCAAAAAAAAATTAGGCAAAATAAAAAAGTCAGATACTCAGCCATACTAGGGATTGGTTCTTCGTAAGTGTGTAATAGTCGCATGTGGCTGTTGGTCACCTCACTGGGTGGTGCAGACACAGCCCCTTTCGATCCCTGTAGAAAGTTCTACAGGGCAGGGCTGGTCTAGATCAGGGGTTGGCAGACTATGGCCTGTGGCCTCTCTGCCTTGTTTTGCAAATAAAGTTTTATTGAAACACAGCCATATCCATTTGTTTACATACGGTCTAAAGCTGCTCTCACACAGCAGTCTTGAAGAGCTGGGCGGCTGTGATAGAGACAGTGTGGCCTGCAGCACAGCCCCCGGCCAGACCTCACGTATTTGGATCTGCCTTTTTTTTTCTTTTTGGAGTTGATATCTCACATGGTCGTGCAGGCTGGAGTACAGTGGCGCCATCAAGGCTGGCCTTGACCTCCTGGGCTTAGGCGATCCTCTTGCCTCAGCCTCCCAAGTAGCTGGGACTACAGGTGCACACCACCACGCCCAGCAAAATTTTATTTTTTATTTTACCTTATTTTATTTTATTTTTGAGTTGGAGTCCCACTCTGTCGCCCAGACTGGAGTGCAGTGGCCGCTCCCGGCCACCGCAGCCTCGACCTGCTGGGCTCCGGCGATCCTTCCGCCTCAGCCTTCCGAGTAGCCGGAATTACAGGCGCGCGCTACCACGCCCGACTGATTTTTGATTTATGGTAGAGATGAAGTCTCGCTGCCCAGGCGGGTCTCGAACCCGCGGGCACAGGCAATCCACTCACCTCAGCCTCTCAAAGGCGTGGGATTATAGGCTGAGCCACTGAGCCCGGCAAATTTTTTTTTTTGTTAAATAGAGACAAGTTCTTGCTTTGTGGTCCAGGCTGACCTTGAACTCCTGCGTGCAAGCAATCTTCCCACTTCAGCCTCCCACAGTGTTGGGATTACAGGCATGAGCCACCACACCTGGCCTGTCTCTGCCATTTTAAGAGAATATTTGCTGACCTCAGTCTAGGAAATAGTAATAATTGATGCTAGTGATTAGTAACAGTCAACTTTTCTGGACATTTTTTTGGACTGCCTTGACCAGCATCGTTCCACTGACTTCTTTCAGAGATCTCTAGAGGAGGAACCATTGTACCCATTCCACAGATGAGGAAAGTGAAGCTGACAGCAGAGGAAGCCCAGGTGAGGAAAAGTAGGGCTTGGGTCTGAGCTTGGCCGCCGCCCCGCCCCTCCCAGGCCCACACACCTCCCTCCACTTGGCATCGCTCTTCTGCTGGATGGTCACCGGGTCTGGCTGGAAGGTGCCCAGAGGCGCGTGCGCGGATGACAGGAGCTGAACGCACAGCTGGTACTTGGACCCGCAGTCTGGCCTGGCTGCGAACCTGCGGGG
>NW_007070803.1:5018-8456 GCF_000164805.1 Carlito syrichta | reverse complement strand
GAAGATGGGGGGCAGGGCGGGGGTGGGGCGCCAGAGCGGCGGCCCCCCCCAGACCCTCGCCCCGGCACTCACCAGTCCTTGACCTCGATGTCCGGCCGTGTGGTGTCCATCAGCTCCTCCCAATACCCTTCGGCCTTGAGGTCCACCACCTGGGACTTGAGGCAGGTGCTGGGGTGGGAGGGGCCGGGGCTCACCACTAGGGCACTGAGGGGGCTAGGACTGCCCCTCTCCAGGGTGGGAGAGACCGTAGGGTGAATGATGTGGGTTTCCCCCCACCCGTGGCCCTGGCTCTTACTAATAGGAAGTCACGAAGTATTTCTTGACCTGGTCATTGGGGAACTCCTTCCTCTGGTCTCGTGAGAGGTCCTCCACCTTCCACTCATCGCCGCCATTCACGTCCAGGCTCCAGAACTCGAAGCCCTCTGGGGGGACAGCAGAGGGCACCATGATGGGAAGCCTGGGGCCACCTTTCCCCAGGTGCCCCTTCCCACCCGCCCTCTGCCTGGAGTCCTGTACTTGGGGACACTGTAGTCAACAGTGCCCACCTCGTATGCGGGGCTTGCTGCATCCCAGGCACAGTGAGTGACTTTCCTGGGAATCCTGAGACACAGGATGATGTGAGCCACCAGGCAGGCCCCTCCTGTGACAGACAACACTTTGATGCAGGCCACACAGACCTGAGTCTTGTCCCAGTTCTGCCAGTACTGGGCTGTGTGACCCTGGACAAGTTGCTTTCCTTTTCTGAGCTTTGGTTTTCTCCTGCATAAACTGGAATAAGAGCAGGGACTAGGAAACTTTTTCTAAAGTGACAGCATATTTTAGGTTTTGTGGGCTACATGCTGTCTCTGTCACATTGTTTTCTGGTAGATTTTCTTTTTTCACTCTTTCTTTTTTTAGAGCCAGGGTCTTGCTCTGACACACAGGCTGGAGTGCAGTGGCATGATCATAGCTCACTGCAGCCTTGAACTTCTGGTCTCAAGTGATTTTCCCTCCTCAAACTCCTGTGTAGCTGAGACTGCAGGTGTGTGGCCCCACACCTGGCTAATTTTTATTTCATTTTTTTGTAGAGACAGTGTCTCCATATGTTGCCTGGGCTGGTCACAAACTCCTGGCTTCAACAGATCCTCCCACCTCAGCCTCCCAAAAGGCTGGGATTACAGGCATGAGCCACTGCACTCAGCTGCTTTCTTTTTGTTGTTGTCGGTATAAATTTTAATAAGGTAAACACACTGGGCACGGTGGCCCATGCCAGTAATCCCAGCACTTTGGGAGGCAGCAGTGAGAGGACTGCCTAAGCCCACAGATTCGAGACCAGCCTGGGCAACTTGGCAAGCCCTCATCTCTGCAGTAAGTCAAAAAATTAGCTGAGTGTGGTTTTGGACTTGGAAGGCTGAGGCGGAAGGATCGCCTGAGCCCAGCAGGTTGAGGCTGCGGTGGCTGTGAGTGTGCCACTGCACTCCAGCCTGGGCGACAGAATGAGACTCCGAATCAAAAAAATAAACAAAAAATGAATAAAAAGGTAAACACTGTTCTTGATTCCTCAGCCAGAGTTGGCTCAGGGACCACAGTTTGCCAAAGCTGGTCAAGAACATGGCTATTGGGGAGTCATGGCCAGCTTGGAAGGGCCATGCTCCAGAATTTGGCCACGTGAGGCATGAGGCTCCCTCGCCATCCCTGGATCCGTCCGGCACATCGCCATACAGCAGGGCGGGAGGGGTCCCAGGTGGCTGCAGAAGTCCCACTTCCCCTGTTGCTGCAACATGCTGGGAAGAAGACTGGGCTCCCCATTCTTCCACAAGCACCCCCCACCCCATCCCACCCTGTGGGACAGTCTCAGTGGGTCTCACCCTGGAGCCTGGGAATGAGGCCAACAAAACGTGGCTCTCCCTTCCTGGTCCTGTGTCCCGAGCACAGTGAGTTCCAAATGGTCACGGTTCCCTTTCCTTGGAAAGGTTGCTGGGAAGTAGCCTTAAGAGGGGAACAGGAGCCGGGCTCAGTGGCTCAGCCTGTAATCCCGCATCTTTGGGAGGCTGAGGTGAGTGGATTGCCTGAGCCTGTGGGTTCGAGACCCGCCTGGGCAGGTGAGACCTCATCTCTACAATAAATCAAAAAATCAGCCGGGCGTGGTAGCGCATGCCTGTAATTCCGGCTACTTGGCTGAAGAGGAAGGATCGCCGGAGCCCAGCAGGTCGAGGCTGCACTCTAGTCTGGGCAACAGAGTGAGGCTCCAACTCAAAAAAAAAAAAAGAAGGGAACAGGAAACGCTACTCTTGGCGTCAGTGGGCCCGTCTGAAAAACGGGTGCACTGCCCATGCCTACCTCTTAGGGTTATTGTGGGAGGATTAAAGCAGCCACGCCTGCCAACATGCCCGGCTCATAGTAGGTGCTCAGTCAGCGTCAGCTGGTGTCATGGCCGTGTGCACGCACACCAGGGGCATGCCAGACCTCCCCCCGCCCCCACCTTCAGCACATGGGTTGTGCAGGAGATTCCTGTGGAGGCTGCGCAGGAAGTAGAAGATCTTCCAGTCGGCCACGGGCTGGTCCCAGTCCTCGGTGATGAAGCCTTCGCGCAGGCACTTGCGCTTCCAGAGGGTCACCAGGTCGATGAGGTCACGCCAGAGGCTGCAGACCAGGCGGCAGCGCAGGAGCAGCTGGCGGGCGGGCACGTGCGTGAAAAGCTCCAGCAGGATGTTCTCCGGCAGCTCGTTGATGTTCCCCACCGCCATGGTGCGGGCTCAGGGCCCCTCCTGCGAAGTGGGAAAGCCACGCTGCAGGCCGGGCCCTCTCCCCAGACCCTGTGTCAGTTGCAGCACGGGGGGGGGGGGGGGGGGCGGAGGCCATTTGCTAACCCAGGGGGACCCTGTGCCTCTCCCAGCCTCAGATTCCTCCTCGGTACCTGGGGCCCCTTACCTCCAAGGGTCACTGGGGCCCTCCAGGGGGCTTGGGACGCTGCAGACGCTCGGTACCAGGCGAGCGCTGATGCTTTTCACTGGCACCTCACAGCCTCCTCTAAGGAGGCTAGGGAGGGAGGCCTGGGGGGTGGAAGGTGCTGCCCAAGGTCAGGCCGACAGGCGGAGCCGGGAGAGGCCCGGTCTTCTCTGACCTAGGGCCAGCGTTTTCCAACAGGCCGGGCAGTCTGGAGGCGAAGTACTGCCCCCTGCAGACCCCCCCGCAGCCGCGCCTTCCCCATGCTCCCGCCCACGGAGGGATGGGAAGGGAAGGAAGGGGGTGGCTGTCGCTGCCTCCCGCGGAGTCCCAGGGCTCCAGCGACGTTTTCCAGGCCACAGAGGACGCGATCTGCCCAGCTGGGACTGGCGAAGGGGTGGGCGTCCGGGAAGGCCCCTTCCGAGCTCCCCACCCGCATCCCGCGGCTGGGATCCAGGCCCGTTCCCACGCTGTGGCTTTCAAACGCCCCCCCCCGGTGTCGGGGATCCGGCC
>NW_007070803.1:1826-4251 GCF_000164805.1 Carlito syrichta | reverse complement strand
GCTCCGGCCGGGAGGGGAGACGGGGCCGGAGGGCGCGTGCCACAGAGGTCGTCGGAGACCGAGGGGGCTCCCAGGCGCCGCGCGACCAACTTTCGCGCCAGCAAGTCCTTGAGACGGTCTCGGAAGAGCACCTCTTCTCTCTGGTGTCCTGGTCTGGCGGGAGGCCTCCGGAGGCGAGAGGCAGGGGGGGAGGACTCCTGGGTGCCGTCGCCCCGGAAGTCGTGCGGGGGACTCGCCATCCCCGGGCACGGGCCGGGCTGCGTCTGGGATGGGGGCTGGACGTTTCTGCCATCAGCCTCTTTCATTTGCTGGCTCTGGACCCAGAGAGTCCACCTGAATCCCTGTGGGCTCCTGAGGACCACCAGCCTCCCGGACCCATCCCAGCTCACCCCCCTCCTTTGCCTGGAGGGGCCGCTCTTTGCCTGGGTGGCAGAATGCCCAGTGGGAGCCAGGACGGTGGTGAGGGAGCGTGGGGGGCAGCTTTCGGCCAGTGCCCAGGGCCCTCTGAGACTGCCCAGTCATCTTCTCTGGCACCAGAGACCCCTGCCCCCACACCTCCAACTCCCAGCTGGTCCTGCAGGGGTGGCCTGCTGAGTCAGAGTGGGGACCAGACCGGCCTGCAGACTGCTCTCACCCCTTTCTCGCCAGGCCCAGTTGAGATGGGCATGGCTGGGGGGCGGGGCGGTGGGAAACAGGCTCAGGTAGCCCCCTGGCCAGCTCTGAAAATCCCAGCTCCTATAGGCTGGCTCTCAGTGCTCCCAATCGGAGGCTCAGAGCCACACCCTCTGTTGGGACCCAGACTCGGCTCCTGCCGTTTCCCAGGGCCTGGCTATTCCCTGGACTCTGGGGCCCTGTCCAGGTGAGTGAATCAGCCTCGCAGGCAGCTTCCAGGGCCCAGATAACTTTACGATGGCAACAATGTGGAGAGTTGTGTGTGTGAGGGAGGGTGGGGGGGCGTAATCGGATCTGGGGCCTCGAGTGCCAGGCCCAGGGGCCAGAAGAGGGGACCGGGTGAGGTGCACCTTTCGGGAGAGCATCAGGTGTCCACTGGGGCCAGGGCAAGGTGGGGGGAGGGGTGGAGAGGTGAGGACACTGGGCCTAGCTCCCCAGAGAGCCATGGGCATCAGCGTGGCCTGCGATGTGGCTTCAGGGCCTGCATTTTCCTCTCTGCCTTCCTGCTGTTCTGTGGTGTGACCTGGGAGAGGCCGCTCAGCCTCTCTGCGCCTCAGTTTCCTCTTTGGCCAAAAGGGAGGGTGTAAGCCCATATGTCATAAAGATGTGACCCCCAAAATGCTAAGAACCAAGGGAAGGTGCTGTGTGCAATAAGGTTTTTTGAGGGCTCGCTGTGTGCTCTGGGCTCTGAGAAAAGGGTAAACCTCAATTCAGCCCTCAAGGGCCTGACTGTGGGGGTGGCGTGGGCTGCATGACAGGGGCTTAAGGGCTGGTGGGCCTGGGTCCTGGCAATGCCCAGACTTGGGTCTAGGCCTGCTACTGGTCCCCTCCCCCAGTGCCTGGCCTTGGCTCTCCAGGGCCCAGCCCTCAGGGACTCCCCATCCCAGGCCTGAGAGCCAGGGTCCCCTCCTCCCTGGCTCTCTCTCCTCCAGAGACACTGGGCACTCGGTGTCTGCTTACTCAAGACTTAAATGGCCCAGTGGTAGCCGGCTGGGATCCAAGAGAGTCCAGCCACGGCCACCGCCATCTACTTGCCCCCATCTGAGCCCCCCCTTACAATTCAGATTGCTCCCCCCGTTGGATTCGAAGGTCCGCACTGTCTGAATTGCCTGGAACAATGATTATTCCCATTTTACAGATCAGGAAACAGAGGGCCAGGGTTGGGAAAAGAAGTAAAGAAAACGTCCTTCCTCTGGGACAATGCTGTTTTATTTTACTGTTTTGTTTTTAAAAACAGAGCCTCACTGTCATTCAGGCTGGAGTACAGTGGTGCAATCATGGCTCACTGCAGCCTTGACTCTTGTCCTCAAGTGATCCTTCTGCCTCAGCTTCCCAAGTAGCTAGGACTATAGGTGTGTGCCACTGCACCCAGCTAATTTAAAATTTTGTTTTTGCTGGGCACGGTGGCTCAAGCCTGCAATCCCAGCACTTTGGGAGGCCGAGACAAGAAGACTGCCCTAGCCCAGAGGTTCAAGACCAGCCTGGGCAACTTGGCAAGACATCTCTGAAAAATTAGCCAAGCGTGGTAGCGTGTGCCTGTAGTTCCAGCTACTTGGAAGGCCGAGGTGGAAGGATTGCCTGAGCCTAGCAGATCAAGGCTGCAGGGGCTGTAAGTGCGCCACTGCACTCCAGCCTGGGTGACAGAGTGAGACTCCAACTTAAAAATAAAAATAAAGCCGGGCTCGGTGGCTCAACCTGTAATCCCGTGCCTTTGGGAGGCTGAGGTGAGTGGATTGCCTGAGCCCGCGGGTTC
>NW_007070803.1:0-1330 GCF_000164805.1 Carlito syrichta | reverse complement strand
CCAGTCTGGGCGACAGTGAGACTCCAACTCCAAAAAAAATAAAAAAAAAAATAATAATAAAAAAAAAATAAAAATAAAAAAATAAATTTTGTTTTCTGTTGGAGATGGGGTCTCGCTATGTTGTTCAGGCTGGTCTTGAACTCGTGGCCTCCTGGCTGTTATTAGCGGCTACTTTTACTGAGCCTCTTCACATCCCAAGTCACACAGCATGGCTGGCTGGGGAGTGCTGGGTCTCCAGTACCTACTAATTCAACGAGTTATTTTGTTAAGACTGTGGTGCTTTAAGATGGCTCTGAAGCTGGCTGTCTGGGTTCAAATCTAGACTCCAACAGCTATGAGTTCCTGGACTGTTTCACCTCTCTGTGCCTCAATGTCCTCATAGATGCAATGGGGTCAGCAATAGGAGCAACCTAGAAGAAATGGTGTGAGGATTTAAGGAGATTTAAGGAAATGCAAACACCAGCTCTTGACGGTGTACCAGGCACTGCAGGTGAAGTGGTGAGGTTCCCAGACCGGAACTGGGTTCTGGCCCTCAAAGGGCCCCATCTAGTCTGCAGAAAGGCGATTATCACACTGTCACCCCTGGAACAAAAGCTCGGAAGCCCAAGAAATTGGGCTGCGAGAAGATATAATAGGAAGAAATCCTGGAAGACTTCCTGAGGAGGCATGGGGTGCAAGGGATCTCAGAGGCTGGTTGGGAGGATTAAGGGAGGCCATGAGTGAAGTGTTAGGATGACACTTTAGATGGATTCCATTAATCATGATATAGGCCAGGCGCGGTGGCTCACATCTGTAATCCCAGCACTTTGGGAAGCTGAGGCGAGAGGACTGCCTGAGCTTAGGGGTTTGAGTCCAGCCTGGGCACATGGCAAGACCTCATCTCTACAATAAATCAAAAAATTTGCTGGGCAGGGTGGCACATGCCTCGTCCCAGCGCTTCCGGAGGCTGAGGCAGAAGGATCAGCTGGGAGCAGCAGGTTGAGGCTGCTGTGGCCATGAGTGTGCCACTGTACTCCATCTTGGACCACTAGTGAGACTGACTAATAATGATAATAATAATAATGACGATCACCACAGCAACATCCTTGCTGTGATCTGCCCAGGGTGGGGTTTACTAGCCCTGCAGGGGAAACCGGCCTCTGAGGCAACTCTTGGGGCACAGGGCTTGGTCTGTGCCCCTTGGCTTCCTCCCTGGGCATCAGACTGCAGCTGCCGAATCGCCGGTCCCAGCCGTGCGCCTCAGGGCGGTGGAAGCCAGACGGCACCGGGCGGTCCGGGGCGTGGAGGGGGGCGGTCCGGGGGAGTCACATCCCCCACCCCTGCCCCTGCC
>NW_007070802.1:0-1068 GCF_000164805.1 Carlito syrichta | reverse complement strand
GAGTTCAGTGGCATGCTCCCGGCCACTGCAGGCTCAACCTGCTGGGCTCCGGGAATCTTTCTGCCTCAGCCTTCCAAGTAGCCAGAACTACAGGCACATGCTACCACACTCAACTAATTGTTTGATTTATTGTAGAGATGAGGTCTCACCACATTGACCAGGCTGGTCTCAAACCCACGGCCTCCAGCAATCCTCTCTCCTCGGCCTCCCAAAATGCTGGAATTACAGGTTGTGTCACTGAGCCCGACCAACCCCCCAGCAGGTTTTGGGAAACAGTGGACTGTCTCTACAAGTCATTCCTGTCCTATACACTGCTGGGCACTCCCTTCCTTGTACAGCACCTGCAACACTTGCTTCAGGTACTGTCCTTTTTCTAATTTCCATGGCTGACCAAGCCTCTCTTCCTGATACTTTTTTTCTTTAAATGACTTAGGACATTCTCTTAAGAAGTTGGACTGCGAGCCACTCTGTCTCTTTAAGATGACTTTGCATATCTCTTCTCTGAGCCCTTTCAGGGTCAGAGGATGATTTATTTTCCCCTTTTCTGAGTGTTGCAGGGGAATGGCACTCAGCATATGGTTGCCTCCATTTAAAACCTATGTGTAGGAGACGGGGCAAGATGGCGACGGCATAGGTGAACTTGTGAGATTCTCTGAACGTGAGTTCCCAAAAAGGCTATCACTTCGCTACCCCCATCCCCCAGCCCACCACCAACCGCGCTGGGGGCAGGCCCGGGAACTTCAGTCCCACGCAAGGCCAGATATTGCGCCCCCGCCCCACTGCTGCCGTTCTACTCGTGTGTGGAAGTCTCCGGTCCCAGCCCCCTCCAGATCCCTCCCCGGCTGCATTGTCTCCAGCCCGGGCACCCGGCATCAAGCCGCCGGTCACACAGGGAGGCTCTGGGCACCCGCCCCTCAGAGACGCTGGTTCCATTTCTGGCTGAAGTCCTCTGTTGGGTCCCAGCGCCACTCTCGCTGTCTAGAGCCTGCTCCTTTGGAACTTTGCAGCTCTGGAACTCCGGGTTCACCCTGCTGAGGCACTCAGCGTGAGACCTCAAATCAGAGGACC
>NW_007070801.1:0-662 GCF_000164805.1 Carlito syrichta | reverse complement strand
TCCTTAACTTTATGATAAATCACAAAAACTAGCTGGACATGGTGGCATGCGTTTGTAGTTCCAGCTACTTGGAAGGCTGAGTCGGAAGAATTGCCTAAGTCCAGCATATAGATGCTGCAGTTGCCATGAGCATGCCACTGCACTCCAGCCTGGGGGACAAGACTGAGATGCCAACTCAAAACAAAGAAAGAAAAAAACAAAACAACACAGGATATCTTATACTATCTACATTTAGAATAAATCTGGAGGGGATTATTTTAACTAAAATAAGCCAGTAGAAAGAGGTACATACAACTAAATTCAAAGTTTTTCATGCACAAAGATGATATATACTCATTGATAAATATGTGATGAAAGTAGAATTTTCATGACCACTCACCTAGATAAGATAAACTGATGACTAACCAAGAATTATATGTATTGTAACAAAAATAAAAGGTATACAATCATATAAGTACTTACTACAAAATCTTGTTGACAAAAGAAAATTTGTGATTTATATTTGAATTTTGTCCTCTATTCTTGATTAAAACAGAGTCCTACAGAGTTGACCATGGTATCTGAAGTCATAATAGGTTATTATTTTAACCATAATTAACTGATACATGAGTGTTGGGAGCCAACATCTATAGCTACATGGCTGAGGCCTGTAAAGGCCCATC
>NW_007070800.1:1012-6866 GCF_000164805.1 Carlito syrichta | reverse complement strand
CCTCTGCTGCCCTCATATGCCTGGAAAGAATCTAAGTTTTATCACAAAGAGACCAGTGGTTTCTTCTCCCAAACTCAACCTCTCTTACACTTTGTAATACATTCTCTCAGCACATGAAATGTACAACCAGCTAGATGGCAGCAGAGCCTAAAGAATAACATTCAGATCCCTTTGCAGAGGTAATTTTCTAGATTACTATACTTTAACTGAATTCGAAAACCCAACCCAACTGTGTTTGTAAACAGTACTGCCAGTTAAAATTTAAAATGTTCTGCCTAGTCCTATAGACCTGGTGCTCCAGTTAAGATTAAACACTGTGAATTTGTAAAGACCTGTGAGAATGGTCTCCATAATAAAAACAATATTAACGCTTTTTTTTTTTGAGTTGGAGTCTCACTCTGTCGTCCAGACTGGAGTGCAGTGGCCGCTCCTGGCCACCACAGCCTCGACCTGCTGGGCTCCGGCGATCCTTCTGCCTCAGCCTTCCAAGTAGCTGGAACTACAGGCGCACGCTACCACGCCCAGCTAATTTTTTGGTTTATTGTAGAGATGAGGTCTCACTAAGTTGCCGTTTTGGCACAAGTTTTTGGCAAACTATCTCCCTAGGAACTGAGCACACTTCCAAGCTTGGGTTTCTTCCTTTGTGCCCAGTTCACTTTTCCTTCTGATTCAGAGACCAGTTCATCAGGAACTTTAATTCCCAAACTGTAACTCAATATTTCTCTGCCCTTCTTTCCCTTATTACCCTTCAAAACACCTGTGATAGGCAAATTTATATATATATTTTTGTTTGTTTGTTTGTTTGTTTGTTTGTTTGTTTTTGAGTTGGAGTCTCACTCTGTCGCCCAGACTGGAGTGCAGTGGCCACTCCTGGCCACCGCAGCCTCGACCTGCTGGGCTCCGGCGATCCTTCCGCTTCAGCCTTCCAAGTAGCCGGAATTACAGGCACGCGCTACCCCACCCGGCTGATTTTTTGATTTATTGTAGAGATGAGGTCTCGCTGCCCAGGCGGGTCTCGAACCCACGGGTTCAGGCAATCAACTCGCCTCAGCCTCCCAGAGGCGCGGGATTACAGGCTGAGCCACCGAGCCCAGCTAAATTTTTTTTTTTTTTTGAGTCGGAGTCTCACTCTGTCACCCAGGCTGGAGTGAGTGCAGTGGCACGCTCACGGACACAGCAGCCTCGACCTGCTAGGCTCAAGTGATCCTTTTGCCTCAGTCTTCCAAGTAGCGGAACTACAAGCAAACACCACCATGCCCAGCTAATTTTTTAATTTATTGCAGAGACGAGGTCTCACCAAGTTGCCCAGGTTGGTCTCAAACCTCTGGATTTAGGCAATCCTCTCACCTCGGCCTCCCAAAGTACTGGGATTACAGGCTTGAGCCACCACGCTCAGCCGGCAAACATTTTTTTTAAAAAAGAACTTCATAGCCGGGCTCGGTGGCTCAGCCTGTAATCCTGCACATTTGGGAGGCTGAGGTGAGTGGATTGCCTGACCCCGCAGGTTTGAGACCCGCCTGGGCAACTTGGCGAGACCTCATCTCTATAGTAAGTCAAAAATCAGCTGGGCATGGTAGCGCATGCCTGTAATTCCGGCTACGTGGAAGGATCGCCGGAGCCCAGCAGGTCGAGGCTGTGGTGGCCGGGAGCGGCCACTGCACTCCAGTCTGGGCGACAGGGTGAGAATTCCAACTGATTAAAAAAAAAAAGGAGAGAAAAACAAAAATTTAAAAAACCCAGCTGGGTCTGGTGGCGTGTGCCTGTAGTCCCAGCTACTCGGGAGGCTGAGGCAGAAGTATTGCCTGAGCCAGGACATAGAGGCTGCAGTGAGCTGTGATCGTGCCACTGCACTCCAGCCTGGGCAACAAAGTGAGACCCCGACTGAGAAAAAAAAAGAACGGCATTAGATATGTATATGTGTGTGTATATATATCTACACATACGCACACAGGCACACACACTGTTGTTTTTTTTCTGAACCATTGGGGAGCCATGTCATGGCTATGACGCCCCTCTGTTCCTAGTCCTGTCCTTGTGCATTTCCTCAGACCGTGAGTTACCTTACACGACACGACGTATCAAAATCACAAAACATCGTGTTGCGATCATAGCACTCTCTGACCACAGGCCGTATCCGTGTTTCACCAGCTGTCCCGATCACGATCCTTCTGGACAAACCTATTTCTCCCTTCTCAGGACCCGGTCACATGCCGCCCTCAGTTGCCAAGTCCTTCAGGTTCCTTTCATCTGCCAGGTCCCGGCCTGCCTTTGTCTTTCAGGACCCGGTTGTTTTGCTTCCTCACAGGTCTCAAAACGCCCCCCCATCGGAGTCCCCTCTCACCACGTTGTTTCCAACCTCACTTCTCCTGCCGACTTCGGGAGGGGTCTTTGCAGGGCCTTGTAAAACCTTAAATAAACTACGTGAACAAATTCCACTTTGACCACTCTCTTGTTAAAATTCCTTAAAAAAGTTAACTCGTTGGGCCCAAGGTGCCTTCACAAAAGCCAGGCTGTGTTCCTTCCAGGATTCGCCGCTCCTCAAAGGGTTTTATGTGCTGTTTAATGATTTTTCACAAATGGTTTTTTTGCCCTTAAAGTTGGATTAATTGAATTTTAATTCGGCAGGATCACTCTCTAAAAAAAAAAAGAAACAGTGCCGGCGCGGTGGCTCAAGCATGTAATCCCAGCACTTAGGGAGGCCGAGGCGAGAGGCTTATCTGAGTTCAGGGGTTCGAGACCAACCTGAGCAACATAGTGAGACCTCGTCTCTACAGTACATTTTTAAAATGAGCCGGGCAGCCGGGCTCGGTGGCTCAGCCTATAATCCCGCGCCTTTGGGAGGCTGAGGTGAGTGAATTGCCTGAGTCCGCGGGTTCGAGACCTGGGCAGCGAGACCTCATCTCTACAATAAATCAAAAAATCAGCCGGGCGTGGTAGCGCATGCTTGTAATTCCGGCTACTCGGAAGGCTGAGGTGGAAGGATCGCCGGAGCCCGGCAGGTCGAGGCTGCGGTGGCCGGGAGCGGCCATTGCACTCCAATCTGGGCGACAGAGTGAGACTCCAACTCAAAAAAAAAAAAAGAAAAAATTAGCCGGGCAAGGTAACTCATGCCTACAATTCCAGCACTTTGGGAGGCCGAGGTAAGAAGATTGCTTGAGCCTACAGGTTCCAGACCAAACTGGACAACTTGGTGAGACCTCATTTCTACAATTAAAAAAAAAAAACAAACTAGCTGGGTGTGGTGGTGCATACCTGTGGTTCCAGCTCCTTTGGAAGGCTGAGGTGGAAAGATCGCCTGAGCCCAGCAGGTCGAGGCTGCAGTGGCTGTAAGTGTGTCACTGCACTCTAGCCTAAGTGACAGAGTGAGACTCCTACTCAAAAAAGAAGAAAGAAGAAAATAAAAATAAAAAACCAGCCGGGCTCGATGGCTCAGCCTGTAATCCCACGCCTTTGGGAGGCTGAGGTGAGTGAATTGCCTGAGCCAGCAGGTTCGAGACCCGCCTGGGCAACTTGGCGAGACCTCATCTCTACAATAAATCAAAAATCACCCGGGCGTGGTAGCGCATGCCTGTAATTCCGGCTACTCGGAAGGCTGAGGCGGAAGGATCGCCCGAGCCCAGCAGGTCGAGGCTGCGGTGGCCGGGAGCGGCCACTGCACTCCAGTCTGGGCGACGGAGTGAGACTCCAACTCAAAAAAGAAAAAAAGAAATAACCAGACACATTCAGGTGGAAGAAACTTCTTCAAGAACTGGCCTGGCCGGGCTCGGTAGCTCAGCCTGTAATCCCGCACTTTGGGAGGCCGAGGTGAGCGGATTGCCTGAGCCCGCAGGTTTGAGACCCACCCGGGCAACTTGGCAAGACCTCATCTCTACCATAAATCAAAAATCAGCCAGGCGTGGTGGCGCCCGCCTGTAATTCCAGCTACTCAGAAGGCTGAGGCGGAAGGATCGCCGGAGCCCAGCGGGTCGAGGCTGCAGTGGCCAGGAATGGCCACTGAACTCCAGTCTGGGAGAGGGAGTGAAACTCCAACTCAAAAAAAAAAAAAAACTGGCCTGGAGCCCTCAAAACTGTCAATGTCCTGACAGACCAAAAAGGCTGGAGAATGTTCAGAATTAAAGAAAACTAAATCCAGACTCACAACAGCCAAACGAAATGCAGGATCCAGAACTGAATTCTAGATCAGGAAAAAAATAGCATAAAACAGCAATAAAGAAAACAGCAGTCTGGGTGAGGTGCCTCAAGCCTGTAATCCGAGCACATTGGAAGGCCGAGGTGAGAGGATTGCCTGAGCCCAGGGGTTCGAGACCAGCCTGGGCAACTTGGCAAGACCTCATCTGTACAATAAATCAAAAAACTGGCCAGGAATGGTGGTGTGAGCCTGTAGAACTAGCCACCTGGAAGACTGAGGAGGAAGGATCGCCTGAGCCCAGCAGGTAGAGGCTGCAATCCAGCAACAAGAGTCTCCAATTCCAAAAAATAAAGAAAACAGAAAAAATTTTGAGGGCAATAGAGAAAATTTAAATGTAGGCTGCATATTGTTAGAGACAATTATTATATCAGTGTTAAATTTCCTGGGGCTTATAAGTGTGTTATGTTTGTACAGAGAACAGCCTTGTTCTTTTCTTTTATAGAGTCTAGGTCTCACTATGTTGCCCAGGCTGGTCTCAAACTCCTGAGCTCAAGCCATTCTCTGGCCTCAGCCTCCCAAAGTGCTGGGATTATAGGCCCAGGCAGCCTTGTTCTTAGAGATTCGGCTGAAACATTTAGTGATAAAGTGTCATGGTGCCCCCAAAATTCTTTTTTTTTTTTGGTCAGAGTCTCACTTTGTTGGAGTGCAGTGGCATGATCACAGTCAGGGCAGCCTTGACCTGTTGGCCTCAGGCTATCCTTCTGCCTCAGCCTTCTAAGTAGCTGGAACCCCAGGCACGCGCCACCATGCCCAATTACACTTTTTGATTTTTTTTATTTACTTATTTTTGAGTTGGAATCTCACTGTGTTGCCCAGGCTGGTGTGCAGTGGCACGCTCCCGGTCACCGCAGCCTCGACCTTCTGGGCTCCGGTGATCCTTCCGCCTCAGCCTTCCAAGCAGCTGGAACTACAGGCGCGCGCTACCACACCCGGCTCATTTTGATTTATTGTAGAGATGAGTTCTCGCCAAGTTGCCCAGGCGGGTCTCGAACCCGCGGGCTCAGGCAATCCCCTCACCTCAGCCTCCCAAAGGTGCGGGATTACAGGCTGAGCCACCGAGCCTGGCCTAGCTAATGTTTTGATGTATTGTAGAGACAGGTCTCACCAAGTTGCCCAGGCTGGTCTTGAACCCGTGAGCTCAGGCAATCCTCTCGCCTGGGTGCCTGCCTGGCTGGCTTGGAGTGCCTGAGGTCAGGATTGTGTGGTCCCCTCTGCCCTCTGCCCTGCATACCAGTGATGTGTCTTTTCTAGAGCTGGCGCCTTGATGGGGTTTACGAATCTGACTGCCCTTACTTGCAATGAGCTTTTTCACATTGTACCAATTGGAGAAATATTTATGAAAGATATTCCGTAAATACAGATAATTCTCTGCCTCGATTATGACATAAAACCTTGTCCCTGTCTTTCAGGTGCTTCATAGTTGTGAAGATGAGACAAACACCCTCAATGATTTGCTAAGACAAAAATATTTGTTCTCACCATTTCTCAAAATTCAGAGACAGAAAAAGATGCAAGCCCCGGACAGGATGTAAAAAACACAAGGTCAGCCGGGTTCAGTGGCTCAGCCTGTCATCCCGTGCCTTTGGGAGGCTGAGGTGAGTGGATTGCCTGAGCCCGTGGGTTCGAGACCCGCCTGGGCGGCGAGACCTCATCTCTACAATAAAT